>NW_022631390.1:0-34419 GCF_010015895.1 Lontra canadensis
AGTCAACAAAACAGAGAGGCAACCCACAGAATGGGAGAAGATACTTGTAAATGACAGTGCAGACAAAAGATTGATATCCAGGATCTATAAAGAACTTCTTTCAAGGCATCCATTTTGAATGTCAGTTCTAAGCTGTTTGTTCCAGGCTTCCTCCTGACCCTTTCTCTTTATGTGTTTGTCCTCCAGATCACTAATTCTATCTTCTGTCTCAGTTACCCTAGCTTTGAGAGAATTTAGATTAGATTGGAACTCGTTGAGAGCATTGTGAACTTCATCCCTGGTAGCTTTCAGCTCTGCCCTAACATTGTGAACATCATCTCTGGTCGCTTTCATTTCAGCCCTAATCGATTCTGTTTGGTCATCCATGGCTTTCTCCAACCTAGCTATTGCCTGGATAATTGTTAGCCTGAATTCTCTTTCCGACATATTGTCTATGTTGATAGCCATTAGCTCTGTTGCAGAAGGCTCATCCTCTGTATTTTTCTTCTGTTGGGCATTCCTCCTCCTAGTTATTTTGGTGATAGATGGCTGAACGGATATAGCTGGATGTATCGACCGTTGTGCAGTCACGATGCACCCTGGAACGCTTCTGAGTGATTGTTATAGCACTAAGCACTAAGGATTCCCCACCCAAAGGAGAGAAAAAAGAAAGAAAAAGAAAAAAAAAAAAGAGAGAGAGAGAGAGACAGGAATGAAAGGGAAGATAAAAGAGAAGGTTCAGCCCAAATGGGCCCCAAGGTAAGATTTATGAAGTTTACAAACAAAAACAGACAAACAAAAAGACTGATAAAAGTATATGATAAGAGAAAACAATTTTATATATATATATATATATATATATATATATATATATATATATGCAAATAAAGGAAGAATCTCGTCAAAAAGAACCCCAAGTATAAGATTTATATACTGTCAGGAAAAACACAAAAACACAGAAACACTGGTGGAAGAAAAAAATGGGAGAGCGGTTATAAATTCTCAGTGTGGGAGAGGAAGGTTGTTTTGATTCTTCCTGGATGTATCTTGATATCTTTTGTTAAAGGACTCAACTTTCCTAAGATAAAGGGGGATTAAAAATTGGTTTACCTATAGGGGTAGCATTGATTGGGGAAAGGGGATTACCTTGAAGTTTAACTCTATATGAATATTAGAAAATAAAAATAAAAAAGGAATAAACTAGACTAAACTAAACTTAAAAAAAAAAAAAAGAAACTTAAAAAATAGAAATGCAAAGGAAAAACACAGGTTTATGTATCAAGAAGTTCAGGTTAGAAGGTTATTATGGAATTTGATGTACTGGACATCTCACTGTGATGGTAAATAGGTTAAAAAATTATCTATATTTAAAAAATGAGCCAGAATAGTGGGAACGAATTAAAAATAAATGTTGTCCTATAAAGTAGTGGTGGTTGTTCTCTTGTCATCTTTTCTTTTTTTTTCTTTCCTGGTTGGTTTCCTGGGGGAGGGGCCTACCACGTGGGTTTTCAGTCAATGATGTTCTCTGAGTTAAGTCCTCCCACCCCCTTCAAGGGGGTGGGCTCTGAAGAAACTGTTTTTTTCAGGCTTTTGTTCTCTGGAGGTTTTTAGGTTTGTTCACTTTTTTTTTTTCTCTCTCGTCTTGACTGCTTTTGATGGTTTTTGTAGGTTTAGAGGAAAGCAAACTGCACCCTGACCTCCCTCTCAGAGAGAAGCCTCAGTCTGGCTGCAGGGCCCAAATAAATTCCCCCTTGGCAGCTGGCAGAGCAGGTTCTGAGTCATGGTCCCTGGGGATGCAGGATCTTTTGCTTATACCCAAAACCACAGCAGCGGCGGCTGTCTGGGCAGCTCCAGACTGCCAGAGAGGTTCCAAGCAGCGACCGCATACTGAGATTTTCCCACTGGCCTGGGCTCAGGGTGCTGGTCTTTCCGGGTCTGAGAGCACTGGGCTAGCACCTGTGTGCACCTCTCTCAGGGGAGGGCGTGGGGTGCGACGCAGACTCTGATAGCACAGCACGGCACTCGAGTGGGGACTGCAAAAAGGCTATGCTTCTGCCAGCCAGCGAGGCTCCCAGCCCCTCATGGGAGCTGGACCCCACACGCTCTCAGGCGTGCTGGTGGCTCAGGGACCAAGACCTGGTTTCTCCGCTGCACTCTCTCCGGCTCTGCGCAAGGGGTGGCTGTCCTGGGACCGGGGACTTAAGCCCATGTCCCTAACTGCCACAACTCCCACAATTTCCCCCCCATGATCCTTTGCTCTTTTTGAGTGCTTTCTACCAGACTCCAAGTCAATGCTGGTCCCCAGATGCAGGGCACTCTCGTATTGGGATATTACTTTACAATGGGTCGCCTCTGGTGGCTCCCTCCCCCTTTTGTTTATCTTCTGATATCAGTCCGAAGTTCCCACTCCACTTTACCTGCCCGCTGGCGTCTTCTGCTCCTGTAGAGATCCAGATGTGTATAATTCTGATCTCAGGCTGATTTCGTGGGTGATCGGAGTTCTTTGGAAGGTAATCAGCTCACTTTAGGGTAGAGGTTGAAAGGGCACCTCCTCCTACTTCCCCTCCATCTTGTCTCCCCCTTGATTCTGATTTTTAAAAAATTCTTATTTTTTTCATTTTTATAAACATGTAATGTATTTTTATCCCCAGGGGTACAGGTCTGTGAATCACCAGGTTTACACATTTCACAGCACTCACGATAGCACATACCCTCCCCAATGTCCATATCCCACCACCTTCTCCCAACACCCTCCCCCCAGCAACCCTCAGTCTGTTTTTTGAGATTGAGTCTTTTATGGTTTGGCTCCCTCCTGATCCCATCTTCTTTCATTTTTTCTTTTCCTACCCTCCCCAACCCCCCATGTTGCATCTCCACTTCCTCATATCAGGGAGATCATATGATAGTTGTCTTTCTCCGATTGACTTATTTTGCTAAGCATAATACCCTCTAGTTCCATCCACGTTGTCGCAAATGGCAAGATTTCATTTCTTTTGATGGCTGCATAGTATTCCATTGTATATACATACCACATCTTCTTCTTCTTTTTTTAAAAAGATGTTATTTATTTATTTGACAGAGAGAGAGAGAGATCACAAGTAGGCAGAGAGGCAGGAGGAAGCAGGTGCCCTGCTGAGCAAAGAGCCCAATGTGGGGCTCGATCCCAGGACCCAGAGATCATGACCTCAGCCGAAGGCAGTGGCTTAACCCACTGAGCCACCCAGGTGGCCCCATACCACATCTTCTTTATCCATTCATCTGTTGATGGACATCTAGGTTCTTTCCATAGTTTGGCTATTGTGGACATTGCTGCTATAAACATTTTGGTGCACGTGCCCCTTCGGAGTACCACATTTATATCTTTTTTTTTTTTTAAGATTTTATTTATTTATTTGACAGAGAGAGAGAAAGAGATCACAAGTAGGCAGAGAGGCAGGCAGAGAAAGATGGGGAAGTAGGCTCCTTGCTGAGCAGAGAGCCTGATGTGGGCCTCGATCCCAGGACCCTGAGATCATGACCTGAGCCGAAGGCAGAGGCTTTAACCCACTGAGCCACCCAGGTGCCCCTATTCGAGGTCTTTTCTGATTCCATATAAATTTTAGGATTACTTGTTCTATTTCTTTGAAAAAAAAAAATGGATGGGATGTTGATAGGGATTACATTAAATGTGTAGATTGCTTTAGATAGCATGGACATTTTCACAATATTTGTTCTTCCAATTCATGAGCATGGAACATTTTTCCATTTCTTTGTGTCTTCCTCAATTTCTTTCATGAGTCCTTTATAGTTTTCTGAGTATAGATACTTTGCCTCTTTGGCTAGGTTTATTCCTAGGTATCTTTTGGTTTTGGGTGCAATTGTAAATGGGATTGACTCTTTAATTTCTTTTTCTTCTGTCTTGTTGGTGTAAAGAAATGCAACTGATTTCTGTGCATTGATGTTATATCCTGACACTTTACTGATTCCTCTTCAAGTTCTAGCAGTTTTGGAGTGGAGGCTTTGGGGTTTTCCACATATAGTATCATATCATCTGCGAAGAGTGATAGTTTGACTTCTTCTTTGCCGATTTGGATGTCTTTAATTTCTTTTCATAGTCTGATTGCTGAGGCTAGGACTTCTAGTACTATGTTGAATAGCAGTGGTGATAATGGACATCCCTGTTGTGTTCCTGACCTTAGAGGAAAAGCTTTCAGTTTTTCTCCATTGAGAATGATATTTGCAGTGGGTTTTTCATAGATGGCTTTGATAATATTGAGGTATGTGCCCTCTATCCCTACACTTGGAAGAATTTTAATCAGGAAGGGATGCTGCACTTTGTCAAATGTTTTTTCAGCATCTATTGAGAGTATCATATGGTTCTTTTTCTTTCTTTTATTAATGTATTGTATCTTGTTGATTGATTTGCGGATGTTGATCCAACCTTGCAGCCCTGGAACAAATCCCACTTGGTCGTGGTGAATAATCCTTTTAATGTACTGTTGAATCCTATTGGCTAGTATTTTGGTGAGAATTTTCACATCGGTGCTCATCAAGGATATTGGTCTGTAATTCTCTTTTTTGATGGGATCCTTGTCTGGTTTTGGGATCAAGGTGATGCTGGCCTCATAAAATGAGTTTGGAAGTTTTCCTTCCACTTCTATTTTTTGGAACAGTTTCAGGAGAATATGAATTAATTCTTCTTTAAATGTTTGGTAGAATTCCCCTGGGAAGCCGTCTGGCCCTGGGCTTTTGTTTGTTTGGAGATTTTTGATGACTGTTTCAATCTCCTTACTGGTTATGGGTCTGTTTAGGTTATCTATTTCTTCCTGGTTCAGTTGTGGTAGTTTATATGTTTCTAGGAATGTATCCTAGATCTGTATTTCTTCCAGATTGTCGAATTTGTTGGTGTAGAGTTGCTCATAGTATGTTCTTTTTTTTTTTTTAAAGATTTTATTTATTTATTTGACAGAGATCACAAGTAGGCAGAGAGGCAGGCAGAGAGAGAGGAGGAAGCAGGCTCCCTGCTGAGCAGAGAGCCCAATGCGGGCTTGATCCCAGGCCCCTGGGATTATGACCTGAGCTGAAGGCAGAGGCTTTAACCCACTGTGCCACCCAGGCGCCCCAGCTCATAGTATGTTCTTATAATTGTTTGTATTTCTTTGGTGTTGGTTGTGATCTCTCCTCTTTCACTCATGATTTTATTTATTTGGGTCTTTTCTCTTTTCTTTTTGATAAGTCTGGCCAGGGGTTTATCAATCTAATTACTTCTTTCAAGAACCAGCTCCTAGTTTCGTTGATTTGTTCTACTGATTTTTTAGTTTCTATTTCATTGATTTCTGCTCTGATCTTTATGATTTCTCTTCTCCTGCTGGATTTAGGCTTTCTTTGTTGTTCTTTCTCCAGCTCCTTTAGGTATAGGGTTAGGTTGTGTATTTGAGACCTTTCTTGTTTCTTGAGAAAGGCTTGTACTGCTATATATTTTCTTCTCAGGACTGCCATTGCTGTGTCCCACAGATTTTGAACTATTGTGTTTTCATTATCATTTGTTTCCATGAATTGTTTCAATTCTTCTTTAATTTCCTGGTTGACCCATTCATTTTTTTAGAAGGATGCTGTTTCGTCTCCATGGGTTTGGGTTCTTTCCAAATTTCCTCTTGTGATTGAATTCTAGCTTCAGAGCATTGTGGTCTGAAAATATGCAGGGAATGAACCCAACTGTTTGATACCGGTTGAGACCTGATTTATGACCTAGGATGTGGTCTATTCTGGAGAATGTTCCAAGTGCACTAGAGAAGAATGTTTATTCTGTTATTTTGGGATGGAATGTTCTGAATATATCTGTGATGTCCATCTGTTCCAGTGTGTCATTTAAGGCCTTTATTTCCTTGTTGATCTTTTGCTTGGATGATCTGTCCATTTCGGTGAGGGGAGTGTTAAAGTCCCCTACTATAATTGTATTATCATCGATATGTTTCTTTGATTTTGTTATTAATTGGTTTATATAGTTGGCTGCTCCCATGTTAGGGGCATAGATATTTAAAATTGTTAGGTCTTCTTGTTGGACAGACCCTTTTTTAAAAAAAAAAATTTGTTTCTTTTCAGCGTAACAGTACTCATTGTTTTTGCAATGCACCCAATGCTCCATGCAATCCGTGCCCTCTCTAATACCCACCATCTGGTTCCCCCAACCTCCCACCCCCCGCCTCTTCAAAACCCTCAGATTGTTTTTCAGAGTCCATAGTCTCTCATTGGTCACCTCCTCTTCCAATTTCCCTCAACTCCTTTCTCCTCTCCATCTCCCCTTGTCCTCCATGCTATTTGTTATGCTCCACAAATAAGTGAAACCATAGGATAATTGACTCTCTCTGCTTGTCTTATTTCACTCAGCCTAATCTCTTCCAGTCCTGTCCATGTTGCTACAAAAGTTGGGCATTCATCGTTTCTGATGGAGGCATAATACTCCATAGTGTATATGGACCACATCTTCCTTATCCATTCGTCCGTTGAAGGGCATCTTGGTTCTTTCCACAGTTTGGCGACCGTGGCCATTGCTGCTATAAACATTGGGGTAGATGGCCCTTCTTTTCACTACATCTGTATCTTTGGGGCAAATACCCAGGAGTGCAATGGCAGGGTCATAGGGAAGCTCTATTTTTAATTTCTTGAGGAATCTCCACAGTGTTCTCCAAAGTGGCTGCACCAACTTGCATTCCCACCAACAGTGTAAGAGGGTTCCCCTTTCTCCACATTCTCTCCAACACATGTTCTTTCCTGTCTTGCTAATTTTGGCCATCCTAACTGGTGTAAGGTAGTATCTCAATGTGGTTTTAATTTGAATCTCCCTGATGGCTAGTGATGATGAACATTTTTTCATGTGTCTGATAGCTATTTGTATGTGTTCATTGGATAACTGTCTGTTCATATCTTCTGCCCATTTTTTGATATGATTGTCTGTTTTGTGTGTGTTGAGTTTGAGGAGTTCTTTATAGATCCTGGATATCTACCTTTTTTCTGTACTGTCATTTGCAAATATCTTCTCCCATTCCATGGGTTGCCTCTTTGTTTTGTTGACTATTTCCTTTGCTGTGCAGAACCTTTTGATCTTGATGAAGTCCCAAAAGTTCATTTTCGCTTTTGTTTCCTTTGCCTTTGGAGCCATATCTTTTTTTTTTTAATTTTAATTTTTTCAGTGTAACAGTATTCATTATTTTTGCACCACACCCAGTGTTCCATGCAATCTGTGCCCTCTCCAATACCCACCACGTGGATCCCCCAACCTCCCAGCCCCTGCCCCTTCAAAACCCTCAGATTGTTTTTCAGAGTCCATAGTCTCTCATGGTTCACCTCCCCTTCCAATTTCCCCCAACTCCCTTCTCCTCTCTAACTCCCCTTGTCCTCCCTGCTCCACAAATAAGTGAAACCATATGATAATTGGCTTTCCCTGCTTGACTTATTTCACTCAGCCTAATCTCTTCCAGTCCTTTCCATGTTGCTACAAAAGTTGCGTATTCATCCTTTCTGATGGAGCCATAATACTCCACAGTGTACATGGACCACATCTTCCTTATCCATTCGTCCGTTGAAGGGCATCTTGGTTCTTTCCACAGTTTGGCGACCGTGGCCATTGCTGCTATAAACATTGGGGTACAGATGCCCCTTCTTTTCACTACATCTGTATCTTTGGGGTAAATACCCAGGAGTGCAATGGCAGGGTCATAAGGAATCTCTATTTTTAATTTCTTGAGGAATCTCCACAGTGTTCTCCAAAGTGGCTGCACCAACTTGCATTCCCACCAACAGTGTAAGAGGGTTCCCCTTTCTCCACATTCTCTCCAACACATGTTCTTTCCTGTCTTGCTCATTTTGGCCATTCTAACTGGTGTAAGGTAGTATCTCAATGTGGTTTTAATTTGAATTGGAGACATATCTTCAAAGAAGTTGCTGTGGCTGATATTGAAGAGGTTACTGACTATGTTCTCCTCTAGGTTTCTGATGGATTCCTGTCTCACATTGATGTCTTTTATCCATTTTGAGTTTATCTTTGTGTATGGTGTAAGAGAATGGCCGAGTTTCATTCTTCTACATATAGCTGGACAGACCCTTTGAGTATGATATAGTGTCCTTCCTCATCTCTTATTATAGTCTTTGGCTTAAAATCTAATTGATCTGATATAAGGATTGCCACCCCAGCTTTCTTTGATGTCCATTAGCATGGTAAATTGTTTTCCATCCCCTCACTTTAAATCTGGAGGTGTCTTCAGGTCTAAGATGAATTTCTTGTAGGCAGCATATTGATGGGTTTTGTTTTTTTATCTATTCTGATACCCTGTGTCTTTTGACTGGGGCATTTAGTCCATTTACATTCAGGGTAACTATTGAGAAATATGAATTTAATGCCATTGTATTGCCTGTAAGGTGACTGTTACTGTATATTGTCTGTGTTCCTTTCTGATCTACTACTTTTAGTGTCTCTCTTTGCTTAGAGGACCCTTTCAATATTTCCTATAGAGCTGGTTTGGTGTTTGCAAATTTTAGTTTTTGTTTGTCCTGGAAACTTTCTATCTCTCCGTCCATTTTCAATGATAGCCTAGCTGGATATAGTATTCTAGGCTGCATGTTTTTCTCATTTAGTGCTCTGAATATATCATGCCAGTTCTTTCTGGCCTGCCAGGTCTCTGTGGATAAGTCTGCTGCCAATCTAATTTTTTTACCCTTGTATGTTGCAGACTTCTTTTCCCGGGCTGCTTTCAGGATTTTCTCTTTCTCGCTAAGCCTTGTAAATTTTACTATCAGGTGACGGGGTGTGGACCTATTTTTATTGATTTTGAGGGGCATTCTTTGCATCTTCTGGATTTTTATGTTTGTTCCCTTTGCCATATTAGGGAAATTCTCTACAATAATTCTTTCCAATATACCTTCTGCTCCCCTCTTCTTTCTTCTTCTTCTGGAATCCCAATTATTCTAATGTTGTGTCATCTTCTGGTGTCACTTATGTCTTGAATTCTATTCTTGTGGTCCAGTATTTGTTTGTCTCTCTTTTGCTCAACTTTATTCTCTGTCATTTGGTCTTCTATGTCACTAATCTTTCTTCTCCCTCATTTATCCTAGCAGTAAGAACTTCCATTTTTGATTGCACCTCATTAATAGCTTTCTTGATTTCTACTTGGTTAGATATAGTTCTTTTATTTCTCCAGAAAGGGCTTTTATCTCTCCGGAAATGGTTTCTCTAATACCTTGCATGCCTTTGTTGAGCCGGGCTAGAACCCTGAGAATTGTCATTCTGAACTCTAGATCTGTCATATTACCAATGTCCATATTGATTAAGTCCCTAGCCTTTGGTACGGCCTTTTGTTCTTTTTTTGTGGTGAGATTTTCCACCTTGTTATTTTGTCCAGATAAAAATATATAAAGGAGCAAATAAAATGTTAAAAGGGTGGCAAAGACACAGGGAGTACCATGACCGTAGGTCCTTAGGTGAGAGATACAAGTGTGGGCAGCATGAGACTTTCCACTTAAGCCTTCCTTCATGAAGACAGAAATGATTTCAATGTACTTGAGAAAGGCAAAGGAAAGTGCCCTATGTTAAGTCTCAGAGTACTTACTTTCAGGAAGCAATTTTAGGGTGGGAATGTTGTTCCCAAAGACAGATGCACTTTGCCATGTGCCATGCACATTTTCCATACCTATGAGGAGGAATCCTGAGAAGAAGCATCCTTCCACTGACACATCCCAGGCAGCCGGGAGTGACAGCCAACCTCTGGGGTGCAATACACAGTAAGTAATATATGCTGAACTCTGTGGAACTGCTTCATGGACAATGGGTCTCTACAGTCACGTCTTCTATCAGGAAGCAAGACCTCGTTACCAAACTAAGCAGGGAAGCTAGAGAGCATTCCTTGTGCTTAAGGCCAAGAGGCAATGGTGTCGTGAGGGCCATTTCCCCAAAGCGGGCATTAGTCCAGAAGACAGAATCATGTCCCATACTGTGTGTGAGAGCTTGAGGAAGGTGTAATGCACTTCCCAGTGAGCTAGAAATGTCTGTTGAGTAAGCACCTTCCAAGTCAAGCAACACTGTAGAGCAACAATCCATCCACAAACATAGTCTGGCCGGAGAACAGAAGTGGACTCCAAAGTGTATGCTTACAATAAAGAAAGCTGAAACAATCTCCCCTAGGATCCCGAAGTGTTTGCAGATGGTAAGCGGAACGAAGCCCTGGTTTCAGGAAGAAGGTCAGCAAATGGCCAGGAATGTAACTCTAAGAAACAATATGGGGAGAATGGCCTCTCAGTGAACACTATGTCTCTGGAAGGTGGAAGCCTGATCAATCATTGGAGTGATGAGATACAGGGAGTACTATGCACTTAGGTGGTAGATATAAGTGTGGGCAGCATGAGACTTTCCACTGAAGCCTTCTTTCATGAAGACAGAAGTGATTTCAAATGTACTTGAGGAAGGCAAAGGAAAGTGCCCTATATTAAGTCTCAGAGTACTTACTTTCAGGAAGCAGTTTCAGGGAGGGAGTATTGTTCCAGAAGATGGAAGCACTTTGCAATGTCTGAGTGACAGCACCGACAAAGATCCCTCTCCATACTTATGAGGAGGAATCCTGAGAAGAGGCATCCTTCCACTGACACATCTCAGGCAGATGGGAGTGTGAGCAACCTCTGGGGTGCAATACACAATAAGTAATATATGCTGAACTCTGTTGAACGGCTTCGTGTACAATAGGTCTCTCCAGGCACGTCTTCCGTCAGGAAGACAGACCTCGTTTCCAAACAAAGCATGGAAGCTAGAGAGCGTGCCTTGTGCTTAAGGCCAAGAGGCAACGGTGTCGTGAATGCCATTTCCCTAAAGAGGGCATTCGTCTGGAAGACAGGGTCATATCCCATACTGTGTGTGAGAGCTTGAGGAAGGTGTTTTGCACTTCACTGTGAGTGAAAAACACGTCTCTGAGAAACACTTTTCAACTCAAACAGCACTGTAGAGCAACCATCCATCCACAATCATGGTCTGGCCAGAGGACAGAAGTGGACTGCAAAGAGTGTGGGAACGATAGGGAAAATTGAGGTAATGCCCTAGGAAGCCAAAGTGTGAAATGCCGTGAGGGCCAGTTCCCCAAAGCGGTCATTTGTCCTGAACACAGATTCGTGACCCATACCGCGTGTGAGAGTTTGAGGAAGGGCCAGTGCATCTGGCTCTGGGGTTGTGGTCAAGGGGTCCGCCAAAGTTGGGGGTCGCGACAGGGGGCATGCAGGTTTCTCCCACCATGAGGGTACTGCACAGGGCCAAATGTCACAGTTTCCTCGTTGGTGGAAGACTGAGTCCTGGGTTGTGAATAAGGGGTTCCCAATCTGGAGGGCTAGGGGGCCAGGCCTATAGGGATGGAAGCCTCAATATCCACCCTAGGGTTAGGGTTAGGTCATAGGGGCATGGCAGCCCCAGTCTGCTGGCACTCTGGTGGCTGAGTTGAGGGCCTGTGTCTACAGGATCATCAGATTCCTGGTTCGAGATCCTGCGGGGCCCCTAATGTGAGCTGGCCTGAGGGATGCATGCAGGTTTGTCCCACGCTACGGGTTGAGCATATTTTTAAATGGTATGCTTTCCTCCTGGCATAAGGTGAAATTATGTGGTGCACCACAGGGGTCCCCCATCTGGAGGGTTTCTGGACCATGCCTCTGATGACGGAGACTGAACACCCACTAGGCATTGGGTTAGGGTTAGAGTTATGTCTTAGGGATAAGACATGTTGGATCTGCAGATAAGGGCTCACCCAAAGGCTGAGTTTATGGGGGTAGTCAGGAGGCTCATCAGGCCCTGGTTTTTGGCCTAGAGGGGCAAAGATGGTGGGAATATCCCCAGGGGAACATGCAGCTTTCTACAGCTCTGAGGCTATTAGATAGCACCCAACGAAATGGTTTCTGCCTGATTGAGAGGCTGAGTCCTGCTGTCAGTCTGATGCTCCCATCCATGGGAAGAATTGGGTGTTGGACCTCTGGGGTCCAGAGCCTGAACACCCACGCTAGGGTTAAGGCTCTGTTCTGTGAGAATGGCAGGCCCAAAGGACCAGTGCGAAGGCAGGCTCTCGGAGGGCTGAGATAGAGGATTGTTCTGGAGGCCCGTCAGGCTCCGAATTGTGATCAGGGGATCCTCCGAAGGTGTGGGTGGCTTACGGGGCATGCAGGTTTCTCCCGCCATGAGGTTTCTGCGCAGGGTGAAATGGCACAGTTTCCTCGTGGGTGGCACCCAGAGTCCGGCATTGAGAATAAGGAGTCCCCAAACTGGAGGGCTACTGGGCCAGGCCATTGGGGACTGAAGTCTGAATACCCAATGTAGGGTTAGGGTTAGGCCGACAGGTCATGGCATGCCCGATCTGCCCGCGCTGAGGTGGCCTCTCCCTATGGCTGAGTTGAGGGCGTGTGTCTGCAGGATCGTCGGACTCCTGATTCGTGGTCCTGGTGGGCGCCTAACGTGGATGTGGCCCAAGGGATGCACACAGGTTTCTCCCACTCTGTGGGTTCAGCACATTTCTAAAGGGCATGGGTTCCTCCTGGGATCAGGTGTAACGGTAGGGTGCAGCTCCAGGATCCCCCATCTGGAGAGTTTGGAAACCAGGCCTCTGAGGAATGAAGCCTGAACATCCAACCTGGGCTTAGGGTTATGGTTATGGTTATGGTTATGGTTATGGTTAGGGTTATATCTTAGGAACAAGGCATGTCGGATATGGCAACAGAGATGTGGGCTCACCCAAGGGCTGAGTTGAGGGCAGGACTCACGAGGCTCCTCAGGCCCTGAGTTTTTGGCCTGGAGGGGCAAAGATGGCGGGATGGCCTAAGGGGAGCATGCTGGTTCCTTCCCCTCTGAGAGTATTAAATAGCACCGAATGAAAGAGTTTCCATTTGGCTGAGAGACTGAGTCTTGCTGTCAGTCTGATGCTCCCATCCATGGGAGGAATTCGGTGTCAGGACTCTGGAGTCCAGAGCCTGAACACCCATCCCAGGGTTAGTGTCTGGTCCTGGGAGAATGGCAGGCCCAATGTGCCAGTGCGGAGGCAGGCTCCCTGGAGGGCTGAGTTAGAGCATTTTTCAGGAGGCCCGTCAGGCTGCGTGATTGTGGTCAGGAGGTCCTCGAAAGGTGTGGGTGGTTTGACGGGGCTTGCAAGTTTCTCCTGTCCTGAGGGTCCTGCACAGGGCCAAATGGCACAAGTGCCTCCTGGGTGAGACCCAGGGTCTGTGTTATGAATAAGGAGTCCCCAAACTGGAGGGCTACTGGGCCAGGCCACTGGGGACGGAAGTCTGAATAACCACCCTGGGGTTAGGGTTAGGCCGATGGGCCATGGCAGGCCTGATCTGCTCACACTGTGGTGGCCTCTCTCTATGGCTGAGTTGAGGGCTTGTGTCTGCAGGATCTTCAGACTGCTGGTTTGTGGTCCTGGTGGGCGCCAAACGTGGATGTGGCCCAAGGGATTCATGCAGGTTTCTCCCGCTCTGCAGGATTGCCTCCTTTCTAAAGAGCATGGTTTCTTCCTGGGATCAAGTGCAATGGTGGGGTGCAGCTCAGGGCTCCCCCACCTGGAGAGTTCAGGAACCAGGCCTCTAAGGACAGAAGCCTGAGCACCCAACGTGGGCTGCGGGTTAGGGTTAAGGTTAGGTCTTAGGGACAAGGCATGTGGGATCTGGCAACACAGATATGGGCTCACCCAAGGGCTGAGTTGAGGGTGGGATTCAGGAGGCTCCTCAGGCCCTGGGTTTTTGGCCTGGAGGGGCATAGATGGAGGGAATGGCCTCAGGGGAGCATGCTGGTTTCTTCTGCACTGAGGGTATTAAATAGCACCAAATGAAATGGTTTCCCCCTGGCTGAGAGCCTCAGTCCTGCCATCAGTCTGATGCTCCCATCCATGGGAGGAACTGGGTGTCAGGCCTCTGGGATCCAGAACCTCAACACCCAACCTAGGGTTAGAGTTTGGTCCTGCGAGAAGGGCAGGCCTGATGTGCCATGGAGAGCGGAGTCAGGCTCTCCAGAGGGCTGAGTTGAGGGCATTGCTCTGGCAGCCCGCCAGGCTCCCAGATTGTGCTTGGGGTTCCTCGGAAGGTGTGGGTGTCTTTAGGGGGCATGGAGGTTTCTCTCGCCAGGAGGGTTCTGTCCAGGACCAAATGGCAGTTTCCACGTGGGTGGCACCCAGAGTCCTGTGTTGTGAATACAGGGTCCCCAGTCTGGAGGGCTAGGGAGCTAGGCCTCTGGGGACAGAAGCCTGAACACCCAACCTAGGGTTAGGGTTAGGTCGTAGGGGCATGGCAGCCCCAATCTGCCAGTGCTGTGGTGACCCATCCCAAGGCCTGAGTTGAGGGCGCATGCCTGCATGACCATGAGACTCCAGGTTCTTGGTCCTTGGGGGTGCCTGAAGTGGGGGTGTCCTCAGGGAGGCATGCAGGTTTTGCCCGCTCTGCGGGTTCAGCACATTTCCTAAGGGCAAGTTTTCCTCCTGGGATCACGAGACATTCTAGGGTACAGCTCAGGGGTCTCCCATCTGGGTTGACCAGGCATCGGAGGACGGAAGCCTGAACATCCAAGCTGGGCTAGGCTCAGTATTAGGGTTAGTGTTAGGCTTAGGGTTAGGATGATGTCTTCGGGACAAGGCATGTTGGATCTTCCAGCACTGATAAGGGCTCACCCAAGGGCTTAGTTGTAGGGTGGGAGTCAGAGTCTCATCAGTCACCAGGCCAGACCCACAGTTGGGCAGAGTTCCTGTGGAGCTCTTCCCTCTGCCCTCAGGTCTGTAGAAGGGAGTAGAAGCCACAGGGGTGGGAAGATGGGGCCCAGACCCAGGAATGTGGACAGAGACATGATAAGCGGAAGGCCAGAACTCAGGCCAGACAGAACTGGCTGTGCTCGGACCTGCCAAGGAAGGTGGTTTTCTCCTGAATCTTTCTCCCCCTGAAATCAATAGGCCAAGCCTCATCAGCATAGGTGAAAGGCCATATCGCCCATGCTTTGGACAGTTCTCAGGTCCAGAGCTGATGATCTTGAGCAGTGTTGGAGATTCTCAGCCTCTCTTTTGTCCTCTCTACAGTAGGGCTCTTTCCTCATGACTCCAAGGCACACGGCTCTTCACACAGGCTATGAAGAGACAGATATGCTATCATTGTCCAGATAACGGAACGTGTTGAAGTCACCAGTACATTTAAGCCAGATGGTCCTTTGGATGCCTAAGACCTTCTGGTTTTAGGTTTTCAGCATAGAACCTTTTTCTGTGTGGATCTCAAGTCCCTCATCTTGCACAAGTTCCCAAAGAGATGGGAAGATGTAGTCTGAGCTCCAGACCCTGCTCTTCCTGGTGGTTCATGGCATTGAAGCTGACTACATAGCCCCTGAAACTCACCCCCTTGTCTGCCTGGTGGAAAAGGAATAATTTCTGTCCCTGGATGAGGCTTGCACAATGCTGGCGCTCAGAGAAGGCACAGTGCAAAATTGCGTACGTTCCCTGCTCCTATCTTTCTGGGATAGAAGCTTCTCAAACATCACAACAATGTGATCCATCTACCAGATGGTAACATAGGCCAGGCAGGTCCTGGATCAGCAGTTCAATAGGTGAGTGCTCACTCCATACACAGCACAAGGGGGAGCCTTCCATCTATTAGTTGTATGTCTTAGGAATGTTAAAGCACCTCTCTGAACTTCTCTTTCCTCTTCTGAAAAGTTGGGGTGCTAAGAAGATGAACCTCATAGGGCAACTGTAGGAAGTCATGGGAGAAAACATGGCATGTGCTTCTCTGGGGCCTGGCTCTGTAGAAAGGGCTGCTGGACATGCTGGTCATCTTCATGGTTAACACTTCTCTCTCCAGGGAAGATGCATTCAGGCTCAACCCTCACAAGTCTGTGGCCCTTCTGGGTGTATGAAAAGGAAATAGAAAGCTGGCAGGTTTTCTATTTGCAAAGGACTTCTGGCATTCCATCTAGTTGGTCCTGGTTGTGGTCCTTTAAGTGCCCAGTTCAGGGGAGACTGGGAACAGGCAGAGTGGCCTAAGGGCCGCTCAGGATTTGCAAAGTCTTGTTTGGGATGATTTCATTCAATCATGGGTCTTAAATACCTAGGAATGCAGGCAGTCTCTAGTCACCAAGAGCAGTGAATGGTTAAAGTAGAGACAATGTCTGGGTCTAAATTATGTCTGAGGGTCAGATAGGCACTCTCCACATCCAAAGAACGCAGGTCTAGAGTTCATCAGATGGGCCATTTCTGTGGCCTACTTGAGGGATAAATTGATCCACATCTATTGGAACCATGAGGATGCACTCTATGATCAAGGAAGAACAGGATAGGTCTTTGGGTGCCAAAGGAGGGCCTGCTGCCACCACAGAGCATGGTGGGATATGACAAGGGTTGTTGCTTGCGGGGGGAGCGGGGATGTTCAGAACCATGGATCTCCCAGAAGTCTTGATTTCCATGGGAGAGCTTAATGGGGCGGCTTCCTGTGAAGAAGCCAGAGTCCGAGAGAGCTGTGGATGGGCTGCCAAGCTCCCTGGGAAGCAGAGCCCACTGTGGGCTGAATTGGTGCTTTAAACACCCATGCCTTGGGTGGTTCATTCTTGCTCTGCCTGCCCCTTTGAATGTCCACCTCCAATGACCACCACAAGTGGGGCCAAGGAGAAATGGTGTGGGGACCAGAACACTTACCAATTGGCCTCCAATATATCTCTGATACTAGTCTGCATGGAGGATGCATGACTGATGGGGAAAAAGACCTGCCTATGGGAGGTCATTCATCCATCCTGGTCAGCTGTCAGCAAGGATAGCTCCAGAGGGGTTGCAAGTGGGCTGGGGTCATTCTGTGGGGCCCACACAGAAAGAATGGTTCTGTGGGTGTAGCGTGAGGAAGAAAAAGCCAGGTCTCTGACTTTGCTCTACATATGACTCTCCCTAGCACTCTGTGTCCCATTGTGGGAACCTGGCCTGATTAGACACTGCAGGATATTGGGCAGTCCTAGCGCAGTGCCCATATCCAGGTCAAGGAGCCTATTTACACCTCAAGTGGCATGACTGGGACCTGAACACCCATGCCCCCTTTCTGTTGAGGCAGCAGGAACTCTGCAGCTCAAGGACGCTGAGGTGGAGGGTAAGGGGCATTGCAAGAGGAAAAGGCCATCTGGGATGGGGTTCATGGGCTGGGTATTCCTTGAAAGGTCATGGGATCTGTCCTGTTTAGGGAAAGGCACATGGAAAGTCAGTGATGTCGCTGAACCTTTCCCTTTCTCCTGCCCCAGTGTCAGCTCAGCAACTCATTCAAGCAGCTGAGCCAGACAAAGGGCATCCCATGGAGCAAGGGGAAATCCTGGCTCTGCATCTTCCCTCACCTTCAGGGTCATTGCCAGCCTCCCATTCCTCAGCTGTTCCAGAATTGGGACAGGGGCTCCCATGTCCTGTATGGGTGATGGGTCCTAAGCCCCAGCAGAGAGGCCATCAGCTTGCATGGAAGTTTTCACCCCAGCTGTCCCTGTTGCCACTGAGCCCACTGCAACACCAGAGGCTTCTAGCCAACACAAGAACGAGGTGAAAGAGAAGAAGCCTGACCTCCTAGACTCCCCTGCCAGGCTGGTGGCAGAGCAACTCACCTACATGGACTCAGTGAGTATCTGGGCCCTCAGGGTAGAAGGGCAAGGCCAGGTTTTCTACTGCTCTCAGATGCCCTGTACCTCCCTTTCCCTGATGTGGACTCCTAGGATATGGGGCCAGATCTCAGCTGCATCCCTTACCAACCATGGAAACCCAAGAGGGTTTTTATTTTTATTATTTTTTCTAAATTTTAAAAGATTTTATTTATTTATTTGACAGAGATTACAAGTAGGCAGAGAGACAGGCAGAGAGAGAGGGGGAAGCAGGCTCGGCCAGTGGCCACGGGTTCAGCTCTGATGGTGGCTGTAGCCAGTTGTCCTGGTGCTTGTGTTCTGCTGGCCAGCTAGGACCACAGCTCCAGCTGGCAGGACAGGATGTAGCTAAGGACAGAGGGACACCTGTGAGTTGAGCAGCAGCTGGCATTCTGGCAAAACTCCCAGGGTTTTCCCACAGCTGGTGTCTGGCTGCCCAGGGAGCCCTAGAAGAAGGATGCCAGGCGGGGCCAGCAGAAAGAGTCCACCCTGACCCTCACCCAGCTCCTGAATGGGCCTCACGTCTCATCCTCGCTGAGCCGCTCCACAGACCAAAACCAGGCCGTGAATGGATGCTGAGGCTCTAGGCAGTAATTCTCTGCCGCCGCCTGGAGCAGCATGATGTCCATGAGGACTCGGTATTCCTGGGCCAGGAGAGAGGCACAGGATGCCCACCGAGCCTGGGTGGGGAAGGTACAGGGCCAGGTGAGGGCTGAGCAGTGGGACGGGGGACCGGTCCTGGGTCTTGGCACACATGGCCACCCTCCAGCATGCAACTACATCCGGTTCCAAACTGTACTCAGAAGCAACTAGAATTAGCCCCTCCTCCAGGATGTTCTACTTGACGCCTTTTCTAGACCCCTACTGACTCACTAGATGGGTCTTCCACTTCTTTCTTAGCATCTTATCCCAGGAAATGTGAGATGGATGGGAGGGGATGAAGCAATGAAATATTCTTCCCAAGGGCGTCTCTGATAGGGGCTGCCTCCCCCTCCCTACACGAAGTGCCACATATGCTCACCTTATTCTTTTTGGAGTAGTTGATCTGTTTCCCCTGTAAAGGAGACAACCATTTTTCCTTAGAAATAGCCCTCGGTCAGGACTAGCACCTTACACACCCCCCTTCTTAGGCTACACATAGGCCAGGGCACAGGAGGGGGCTGCTGAGACACAAACAATGAGACTGGGGTCTAGGGCAAGCCCTTGGGTCCAGAGAAAGGAAGATTTGTGTTCCTTAATAGGGCTCCAGGTCTGCACCCAGCAGCACAACATTCTGGGATGACATAAGGGAGCTGCAGAAGCCTCAGGCAAGCAGGCGTTTATGGGTTCCTGACTTGTTGTTGATGTGCAGGGTCCTAACTTCACTCTTCACCACAGGCAAGTTCTGAGGAAGAGGCTGGGGCACAATCACACATAATGCATGCAGCTTTGCCTTCAGGAAGCTCTGGTGCTTCACCAGTTGGGCAGCCATCTAGGTGCAGACTCCCTTCCCTCAGCACTGAGTTGGGCAAGAGACCCCTGTTCACATGGGCGGCTGTGAGGCTGTCAGGAGGAGAGGTCTCCTAAGTACGCAGAGCTCAGTGCTCAGTACAAGGACACTCTGCTCCCAGTTCTCTGGACTCTGGTCCCTCCTCCACTATCCTCAGGCTCACACACCTCCAGGTAGTCCTCCACTGCAGTTTCCAATATCCAGAGGTCAGTGAGGAAAAGTGCCAAGGTACGGGACGACACCCTGTGTCGTGAGGGGTAGGTTTGGGATGAGTCCATACTCTCTGGTGCCCACAGGGGCCCTCCCCTGAAAAAGCTTCAGCGTCCTGGCCCACCCCACTTTCCCACATGGAAGGGCCTAGGACCCTTAGTTGCTTCTCCTCGATTCCCTTTCCCTTCACCCTCCCAGAATATCAGACTCCTCTTAATCCCCTCCAGGGCCTGCTTTTTGAAATTCAAAATCACAGGGTATGGAGCCCTGGGCCCCTCCCCAGCCACAAATCCATTCTCTATGCAGCCTGCTAGACTCCTTCCTCCTGGTCACTGGCAAAGAAGACACTGAGGAACTGTGGCGACAGGAGGTGGAGTTGGAGTCGCAGGCCCCACCTGTCCTGATCTGGAGGCTTGTAGCCCTAGGGGAGGAGCCCCTCTCCCCTGACCTTGGAGGCCCTGTCCCTCAGGCACACTCACCTTTATCGGCAGCCCCTTCCACACTCTCCGCAGCTTCCTCAGCAGGGTGGTAAGTTTATTTGAGGGCCATTCCTAGAGGGCCAAGGACAAGATCCTTGAGAGCAGAATAGCCTCAGTCCCCTTGCACCCACTGTCTTTGACTTCAGACCCTAGACATCTGACCTACATCTGCTGATACCGATGCTCCATTCTCCTGAAGCATGCCACGAGTCCTTCTAGAACAATCTCAGCTCCCCCATTCAGTCCATGAGGGATCTGGAGCTTGGAGCCTGGCCTCCCTGAGCCTGTTTTCTCATTGGCAGAAGGAAGAACTCCACCTACCTCCTATGGTCTCCTGAGGACTCAGGATCCTATTACAATCATCATTTTTGTGGCCCACAACCCATCTCCACTCCATCTGTGAACAGAGGCCTGTCCTCTGGGCTGTCTGTGTTCATATGGGCCCCCATGTGGATCATCTCGATGGACATAGAGCGACCTGAATTCTAGCCTAGGGAGGCTGGATGGGCAGCACCAGCTTGTCGCAGCCCCAGGGGGAATCTTCAGCCCAGGCTGTCAGCACATTCATGCCAAAGGCTTCTGCTCCCCGAGGAATGCTTCAGACCATTCCCTCCTTCATCCACATACGATCATGCCTCCTCACACCCCTCCTGTCCTTCTAGTCCTGCACCTTCCGTGCTACCTTGATGAGTAGTTCCCTGCCCTGGGGGTTGTCTCCTCTGCAGAGCTTTTTGTAGGTTTGGAAGCTCTTCCTGAAGAGAGGGAAAGAAGTTAGGCTCAGGGGAGGCATAATGTGGCAGGGTAGAGTCTGAGTCCCTTTTCTTGGAGAACCCCCACATGTCCAAAGGGCTGGCTGAGGGTTTGCTCTGGGCTGCTCTGAGCACTGAGGTCTTCGTAGGACATGGGAGGGAGTTCTCCTGGGTGTCCTCCTGGGCATCCCTTCCCAGCTTAATTGAACAGCTCAGTTTGGGGGGGGGGTTTGGTTGAACCATGGGCAGAGTTCAGTGGCTGCCAAGTCACCACGTGGGAATATGGAATTCAGCTCAGCCCAGGGTGGCGCATGGAGGAAATTGGGTTTCTCAAGCAGGAGGCATGAAGGCCTGTTTCCCAGGAAGGCTGAGAGAAGCAGCCCCAGGCCCAGGTCCTTTGGTTGGGGTTTGCTGCCTCCCTGGAGGTCCAAGCTGACTGAAGGGAAAAGGACAGGCCTTTTGGGAGATCCTGCCTCCATCCTGGTCCCTCCCTGGAGAGAAGCCTACTCACCTGGAAACGTTGTCCCATGTCCTCTTCAGGCGGTGAATGGGGACGCTCTGCAGAGCCGCGAGGATGGCATGCAGGGAGGAGTAGTTCCCTAGAATCTGACAGGCCTGGGGGAGGGAAGAGAGGGAGCTGTCAGTGGGAGAGCAGGCACCCTAGATGCTCGAGAGCTTCAGTGCCCCCCTCAGCTTCCGGCTCCCCCACTGATGAAGCTGATGTCCAGGAACTACAGAAGGGCACAGGTCAGCCCTAACGAGGAACACTGCTGCCGAGAGGGAGGATGTTCCCTCACTGCAAAGAAGGAGTCACGTAGGAACTGAGCGTCCCAAAGTTGGGCCATGCGAGTGAAGGTCAGCATGCCCCCGGGCAGAGGAGCGTAGGGACCACAGGTCTTAGAGCAGGGTCGTCAGCCTTGAGAAGGGAGAAAGACAGAAGAGCAGTTCCCGAGGCTCAGGAGAGCCTCAGGGAGCTGGGCCTCCCATAGCATACCTTGGCCATCCAGATCCAGTGGTCCCCCACCATGGCCCTGTCCTGGGCTGTCATGCTTGGGTTGCCAAGGCACGTGGTGACGATGCAGCTGGCCACAGCATTGAACTGGGTGATGGTGGCTCGGACTGTGGGTTCCAGGTGCTCTTTGCCAGGCCTGTTCCTCCGGGACCAGACGGAGCCCAGGCACTGATGGGGCACCACCTTCTTGAACAGCTCCTAGGGGACAGGGGGAGCTTTGTTGAGCCACACACATGTAAGACTCATGTCCTCGGGAGGGGTCCCAGGTCAGAGCTGGAGCTCAGGAGGCTGTGAATGTGGCCTGAGCCTGCTTAGAGAGCCTGGGTTTCATGCCACTCTTTTTCTTGAGGGAAGCCAGTGCAGGTTGCCTCCGGAGCCAAGAGAGGCAAAGGAAGGGAGGAAGGCATGTGCATGCTGATAGTTCCATGTCCAGGGGGCCGCTCCAGGAGGAGCTCCCAAGGGGGCATCTTCTCCTCCACATGCTCATCCCCACGGTCCCTGTCTCCTTTCAGATGCCCATTCTCACATAGTGGCTGAAAGCACGGCTTTCCCTGTCTAGCCTGTCCTTCAGGACACATCAGATGCCTAATCAAGGTTGAGGGTTCTCAGGCTCCCTGGCAGATGGGTGGGTGACCCATGGACATGATTGCACACAGGGAGTTGCCCTCCTCCCCCAGAGGGACCAGAGCCTTCCCATTTATGGTCTCTCAGTTGTGACTTACTGCATCTATGTGGTACCTCTGCCTCAATCCTTCTCAGTGTCTGTCTCCACAATCTGCAGCTGGACAGTGAAAGCTCAGGTCTAAAAACCCTGATGGGTTTCCATGGTTGGTTAGGGCTGCAGCTGAGATCTGGCCCCATATCCTAGGAGTCCCCATCAGGGAAAAGCAGGTGTAGGGCAGCTGAGAGCAGAAGAAAAGCTGGCCCTGCCCTCCTACCCTGGGGGCCCAGCTGCTCACCACATCCATGTAGGTGAGTTGCTCTGCCACCAGCTTGGGAGGGAAGTCCAGGAGGTCAGGCTCCTTCTGTTTGAGCCAGTTCTTGGGCTGGCAGGACGCCTCTGTGGCTGGAGTGGGCTCAGTGGCAATTGGGACAGCTGGAGTGAAAACTCCCAGGCAAGCCAATGGCCCAGTTGTCTGTGCCTCAGGATATGGCGAACATTCATAAAATAGGAGCCCCTGTTCCAGTTCTGGAGGTGGAGGGGAGGCTGGCTCAGACCCTGAAGGTGATGGCTGATGCAGAGCCACGGTTGCCTCTCGCTCCATGGGAGGCTCTTTGGCTGGCTCAGCTGATGGAACAAGTCGCTAGCTGACACGGGGGTGGGAGAGAGGGAAAGGTTCAGGCACATCACTGACATTCCATGTGCCTTTCCCTAAACAGGACAATTCCCATGGCCTTCCAAGGAATACCCAGCCCATGAGCCCCATCCCAGATGGCCTTCTCAGCTTGCAATGCCCCTTACCCTCCGCCTCAGCCTCTGAGAGCTGCAGAAGTTCCCGCTGCCTCAGCAGAACGGGGGCATGGGTGTTCAGGTCCCAGTCATGCCACCTGAGGTGCACATAGGCCCCCTTGGCCCCCTTGACCTCCCTTGCCTGATATCCTGCCATGTCTGCTCAGGCCAGCTTCCCAAGATGGTACACAGAGTGCTAGGGAAAGTCATATGTGGAGCAGAGTCGGAGACCTGACCTTTCCTTCCCCATGCTACTCCCACAGCACCATTCTTTCAGTGTGGGCCCCACAGAATGGCCCCAGCCCACTTTGAACCACTCTGGAGCTGTCCTTGCTGACTGCTGACCAGGTGGGATGAGGGACCTCCCATAGGTCTGTCCTTTGGTCCCTCAGTCATACATTCTCCATGCAGACCAGTATCTGGGCTTTGGTTGTAGGCCGATGGGTGAGTGGTCTGGTCCCCACACCTTCTGTCCTTGGCCCCACTTGTGGTGGTCAGCGGAGGTGGATATGGATAGCAGCACACAGAGCAAGAAAGGACAATCCAAGGGATGGCTGTTGTAGGCACCAACTCAGCCCACAATGTGGCATCCCGTCCACACCTCTCTTGGACTCATTGGCTTCTTCAGAGGAAGCCGCCCCATTAAGCTCTTCCATGGAAATCAAGACTTCTGGGAGATCCATGGTTCTGAAGTCCTTCGCCAGTAACAAACCCTGTTGCCTCCCACCCAGCTCCGTGGATGCAGCAGACCCTCCTATGGCACCCAAAGACCTATCCTGTTGTTCCTTGATTGTAGAGTACATCCTCATGGTCCCAATAGAGGTGGATCCATTCATCCCTAGAGTAGATCACAGAGATGCCCCATCTGATGAACGCTAGACATGCATGCTTAAGATGTGGAGAGTGCCTATCTGACCCTCGGACGAGCATTGAGACCCAGACATTGTCTCTACTTTACCCATTCACTGCTCTTGGTGACTAGAGAGTGCCTGCATTCGTAGGTGCCTAAGATCCATTACTGAATGAAATCATCCCAAACAAGACTTTGCAAATCCTGAGTGGCCCTTGGGCTGCTCTTGTCTGCTCCCAGTGTCCCCTTGATCTGGGCACATAAAGGACTACAACCAGGACCAACTAGATGGAATGCCAGAAGTCCTTTGCAAACAGAAAACCTGCCAGCTTTCCATTTCCTTTCTGTAGATCCAGAAGGACCACAGGCCTGTGAGGGCTGAGCCTTAATGCATCTTCCCTGGAGAGAGAAACGTTAACCAGGAAGATGGCCAGCATGTTCAGCAGCCCTTTCTACTGAGCTGGGCCGCAGAGAAGTGTGTGCCATGTTTCCTCCCATGACTTCCTCCAGTCACCCTATAAGGTTCATCCTCTTAGCACCCCTACTTTTCAGGAGAGGAAAGGGAAGGTCAGAGAGGTGCAGTGACATTCCCAAGACTTACAACTAGTAGACGGAAGACTCCCCCTTGTGCTGGCTATGGGGTGGGCACTCACCTAGTGAACTGCTGATCCAGGATGTGCTGGGCTGACGTGAACATCTGATAGATGGAGCACATTGTTGCGATGTTTGAGAGGCTTCTTTCCGGGAAGGATAGCAGCAGGGAATGTCCACAATTCTTCACTGCCCTTTCTCTGAGCGCCAGTATTGTGCAGGCCTCATCCAGAGTCAGGGATGATTCCTTTTCCAACAGGCAGAGAAGGGGGTGGGGTGGCAGGGCAACATAGTTAGCTTCAATGCTGTCAACCATCAGGAGGAGCAGGGTCTGGAACTCAGACTGCATCCTCCCATCCCTTTGGGAACTTGTGCAAGACGAGGGACTTGAGTGCCCACCCACCAAAAACGTTCAAGGCTGAAAACCTAAAACCAACCAATTGTAGGCTTCCAAAGGACCATCTAGGCTTAAATGTACTGGTGCCCTTAACACGTGCTGTTAGCTGGACAACAAAGGCTTGTCTGTCTCTTCATAGCCTGTATGAAGAGCTGTATGTATGCCTTGGAGTCATGAGAAAGGAGCCCTACTGTCAAGAGGAGAAAAGAGTATCTGAGAATCTCCAAGGCTGCTCAAGATCATCAGCATTGGGCGTGAGAACTGTCCAAAGCATGGGCTGCATGGCATTTTGCCTATGCTGATGAGGCTTGGCCTGTTGCTGTCAGGGGCAGAAAGGTTCAGGGGAAAACCACCTTCCTTGGCAGGCCCCAGGGCAGCCAGTTGTCACTAGTCTGGGTTCTGGCCTTGCCCTGATCATCTCTGGGTCCTGAGACTGCCCGTGAACCTGGGCCCGTTCTCACGCCAGACCAGCACTGGATGTTGTTGGAGGCCTGAGGTCCCTGCTGCTTGTCAAGGGAGATGGGGTAGCTGAAGCCTTGCAGCAGCTCATGCCAGATGGCCTTGGTGGAGCTCTGAAAAGACAGAGCCAGCTACCTGGGCCAGGAGGCATCAGAGGCCTTCCACCCAATCTTTGGGTCTAAGTTCTGGCAGATGGAGCGACCCAAATCATCTGTGAGGACCCTTAAGGTGCCCGTTCCTTGCAGCATTGCTGGAATGGCAACCAAATTGAGTCACGTCAAGTTCCAGCAGCCTTGCAAGACTGAGTCACTGTAGCAGACCACCTCCTTTATGGGGGACTGTGAAGACCTAGAGGGAAACAGCCTGTGAGCTGGTGGGCCTCCTAGGATTAAATGTGTTCTGAGAGATGATACATTCCAGAGAGACCTATAGAATGGCTTGATCCCACCGGCCCTTTTGTAGGTTCAATCACCCCATCTGGTATGAGGATTTAGAAGGGCATGGGCCAGTTCTCCAGAACCCTGGGTTCTCCACAGGTTAGCTGACAGGAGTAGGGAAAATCATAAAACCAGTGCAAAAAGGCAAAGATACTCATGGCTTCATGAAGAGCAACACAAGGCCAAAGGAAAGAAAACAACCGCCCTCCAAACCATGGAAAACGTTCACTCTATTCTCTACCAGTCCCACGTAGGTGAAGAGTGTCTTCCTTCCTTACCCATAGCTGGTGGCAGATGGGCAGAGGTTTGGGTTACTTTGGGGTGGGGCCTGTGGGATACTTAAATGGAAACACTATGGGAAGGCCCCAGGTTTGTCCCCATAGTTGCGTGGGGGCCCTGGGTATGGAGAAGCCTCTTCCCATTCTCACCTCAGAGCAGCACTGATCCTGGGTGGCCTGGGACACGTGAACCTCGTCCATCGAGTTGGAGTTGTTGGAGTCCCCAGACAGCTCATTCACAATATCTGGGGTGCAGCTCTGAAAATTCAGTGCCCCATAGCCACAGGGCCAAGAGCCATTAGCAGCCTCCCAGGACATTGCCACAAGGGGACACCCCCTTTAGACATCATGTTCTCCACTTCAGGCTAAGAGGGATGGCTGAAAAGACATCGAGCAAGGAGGTAGCCAGAGGACACTCTAAGGCTCATGACTACCATGAGCCTTATCATTGTGTCAGCCCTCACCTTCTCATCCTGCCTGCTATGACCTGGGGTATGAACAT
This sequence comes from Lontra canadensis, assembly GCF_010015895.1. Classification (NCBI taxonomy): domain Eukaryota; kingdom Metazoa; phylum Chordata; class Mammalia; order Carnivora; family Mustelidae; genus Lontra; species Lontra canadensis. The sequence continues at coordinate 26,500 of NW_022631390.1, forward strand.
GACAGATGGGTCCAACCTCCAACACCAGGCAGCTTGCTTCTGCCCAGGAAGGGCATGTCTCTCATCCCCTGTACCCACTTCTACAAACACACACACACATGTGCACCCACACCGTAAGGGGCAAGTGGTGTGGGCCCGCTGAGGTGGGACCACAGTTGTTGCTGTTTCTCCAGTGGGCTGCCCAGAGCTGCCTTGTGTTACCTGTTGGTGTCTCCCACCCCATGACCAGAAGCTTCGGAAAAGAGAGCTGAAGCGCTGTCTGCAACTGCAGTAATGTCTCCGGCTCTGGGCTCCCCTGGGCCCAGCGCCCCTGGAAGTAGGAAGACAACAACTGAACATCGTGTTCTGTCGAAGGTCTCCACTCAAGTGCGCTGGAGAGCAGGTTGCCCTTTGAAAGTGGGTGCCTGGTTACCAGAGTTCTAAGTTCAGTTGGGGCCTATCATGAAGGATGTGAGGTCACCCTTTCAGGATTCTAATACCTGGGGCCCTTCGTTCAGTCACACGTCTCCGCAGTCCCTTCAGTTGACTCTTGACCTCTCTTCCCCGGGACCGTACACAATGAGCCAAAAATGCCAGAGGCACCATGCTCTGGAAATGGCACTTGGGTCCTCCCTTTCAGAAGACAGAGCTCAAATCAAACCTTTGTTCTCTCTCCTTTCCCACTTCTGTGTCCTCAGTCATTCTGTGTCTCACCTAGTGCCCACATTCCCAACCTGCAGAGTGGGGATCAGGGAGAATCTACTTCTTTGGGACATCTTGGGGTGTATGTAGATCGTATTTGTTGTATGTATGTGATGGTATCACAGGAATCAGAGGCACACATTGAAGGCCGGAAGAATTGCAGGAAGGGGTGGGACTTGGCCTGGAGGAACGCTCCGAGGAGGCCTGGGTCCTGGCTTTGTGTTGTTTTGGAACCGTCCCTTTCCCTCTTGGCATCATTATAATGGCGCACCATGATGGGGTGGAAATGCACGAAGATGCAGACTTTGTCGTCCTTGGTAGTGAAACGGTTCAGTTGTTCCCCACATAGATTTAGAAGGAGACCTCTTTCCCTCGTTCTGGTCTATGAGGGGAGCAGCCTTTGCAGTGGCTCCCAGGGATCGTGACCTGTGGTGGAGGCATCACTCTGCAGGCTCTGAGTGGTAGGCGAGTGGCTTCTGAGCCACAGGATGTACTTAACGTGATGAAATAGCATGCCTCATTTTTCTCTCAATGTCATGCAAACAGTTTCGCACTTCCTAGTTAGTTTTCTCATGTTTCACTTCTCCCTTGTTACCTTTTGCTTCTCTCACTCTGAAGCAAAAATCAAGCCCAGATGATTGGGGCTGCCATCCATCGAGGCTCACAGTGCAAGGAATGGAGGCAGCGGCAAGGCCAACATGCGCCCAGAAACTCATATTCTGAGTTGAATGGCTCCCCAAATGATGGGTGCTAACTTGGGGGAAAATCCTCTGCTAGTCCAGCGTCAGTCACAACCACAGGCTCAGAAGACCTGTGGTCCCTAGGCTCTTCCGCCTGGGGGCATGCTGACCTTCACTCGCATGGCCCAACGTTGAGGCGCTCAGTTCCTACGTAACTCCTCCTTTACAGTGAGGGAAAATCCTCCCTCTCGCCATTAGTGTTGCTCTTTAGGGCTGACCTGTGCCCTTCTGCAGCTCCCTGGACATCAGCTTCATCCATGGGGGAGCCGTAAACTGAGGGGGGCACTGAAGCTCTCGAGCATGTAGGGCGCCTGCTCTCCCACTGACAGCTCCCTCTCTTCCCTCCCCCAGGCCTGTCAGATCCTGGGGAACTACTCCTCCCTGCATGCCATCCTCGCGGCTCTGCAGAGCGTCCCCATTCACCGCCTGAAGAGGACATGGGACAACGTTTCCAGGTGAGTAGGCTTGTCTCCAGGGAGGGACCAGGATGGAGGCAGAATCTCCCAAAAGGACTGTCCTTTTCCCTTCAGTCAGCTTGGACCTCCTGGGAGGCAGCAAACCCCGACCAAAGGACCTGGGCCTGGGGCTGCTTCTCTCAGCCTTCCTGGAAAACAGGCCTTCATGCCTCCTGCTTGAGAAATCCAATTTCCTCCATGCGCCACCCTGGGCTGAGCTGAATTCCATATTCCCACGTGGTGACTTGGCAGCCACTGAACTCTCTGCCCATGGTTCAACCAAACACCCCCCTCCCCAAACCGAGCTGTTCAATTAAGCTGGGAAGGGATGCCCAGGAGGACACCCAGGAGAACTCCCTCCCATGTCCTACGAAGACCTCAGTGCTCAGAGCAGCCCAGAGCAAACCCTCAGCCAGCCCTTTGGACATGTGGGGGTTCTCCAAGAAAAGGGACTCAGACTCTACCCTGCCACGTTATGCCTCCCCTGAGCCTAACTTCTTTCCCTCTCTTCAGGAAGAGCTTTCACACATTTGCAAAGCTCTGCCGACAAGACAACCCCAGGGCAGGAAACTACTCATCAAGGTAGCATGGAAGGTGCAGGGCTAGAAGAACAGGAGGTGTGTGAGGAGGCATGATCACATGTGGATGAAGTAGGGAATGCTGCAGAAGAGCTGCAGAAGGGCACAGGTCAGCCCTAAAGAGCAACACTAATGGCGAGAGGGAGGATTTTCCCTCACTGCAAAGGAGGAGTCACGTAGGAACTGAGCGCCCCAACGTTGGGCCATGCGAGTGAAGGTCAGCATGCCCCCGGGCGGAAGAGCCTAGGGACCACAGGTCTTCTGAGCCTGTGGTTGTGACTGACGCTGGACTAGCAGAGGATTTTCCCCCAAGTTAGCACCCATCATTTGGGGAGCCATTCGACTCAGAATCTTGAGTTTCTGGGCGCATGTTGGCCTGGCGTGAAGCATTCCTCAGGGAGCGGAAGCCTTTGGCCGAATGTGGAGACAGCCTGGGCTGAAGATTCCCCCTGGGGCTGCAATAAGCTGGTACTGCCCATCCAGCCTCCCTAGGCTAGAATTCAGGTCGCTCTATGTCCATCGAGATTGTCCACATGGGGGCCCATATGAACGCAGACAGCCCAGAGGACCGGCCTCTGTTCACAGATGGAGTGGAGATGGGTTGTGGGCCACAAAAATGATGATTGTAATAGGATCCTGATTCCTCAGGAGACCATAGGAGGTAGGTGGAGTTCTCCCTTCTGCCCATGAGAGAACAGGCTCAGGGAGGCCAGGCTCCAAGCTCCAGATCCCTCATGGAGTGAATGGGGGAGCTGAGATTGTTCTAGAAGGACTCGTGGCATGCTTCAGGAGAATGGAGCGTCAGTATCAGCAGACGTAGGTCGCATGTCTAGGCTCTGAAGTCAAAGACGGTGGGCGCAAGGGGACTGAGGCTATTCTGCTCTCAAGGATCTTGTCCTTGGCCCTCTAGGAGCGGCCCTCGAATAAACTTGCCACCCTGCTGAGGGAAGCTGCGGAGAGCACAGAATGGGCTGCCAGAGAAGGTGAGTGTGCCTGAGGGACAGGGCCTCCAAGGTCAGGGGAGAGGGGTTCCTCCCTGAGGGCTGGAAGCCTCCAAATCAGGACAGGTGGGATGTGCGACTCCAACTCCACCCCCTGTCACCACAGTTCCTCAATGTCTTCTTTCCAGGTGACCAGGAGGAAGTAGTCTAGCAGGCTGCATAGAGAATGGATTTGTGGCTGGGGAGGGGCCCAGGGCTCCATACCCTGCGATATCCGAATTTCGAAAAGTAGGCCCTGCAGGGGATTAGGAGGAGTCTGATGTTCTGGGAGGGTAAGGGGAAAGGGAATCGAGGAGAAGCAACTAAGGGTCCTAGGCCCTTCCATGTGGGAAAGTGGGGTGGGCCAGGATGCTGAAGTCTTTTCAGGGGAGGGCCCTTGTGGGTACCAGAGAGTATGGACTCATCCCAAACCTACCCCTCATGACACAGGGTGTCGTCCCATACCTTGGCACTTTCCTCACTGACCTGGTGATGTTGGATACTGCAATGGAGGACTACCTGGAGGTGGGTGAGCCTGAGGATTGTGGAGGAGGGACCAGAGTCCTGAGGACAGGGAGCAGAGAGTTCCCGGACTGAGCCCTGAGTCCTTCAGAATGCCCCCTCCCCACAGCTTCACAGCCGCCCATGGGAACAGGGGTCTCTTGCCTATCTCAGTGCTGAGGGAAGGGAGTCTGCACCTAGACGGGTGCCCAGAAGTGTTGAAGCACCAGCACATCCTGAAGGTGAAGCTGCATGCGCTCTGTGTGCATGGGCCCCAGCCTCTCCCTCAGAGCTTGCCTGTCGGGGAGAGTGAAGTCAGGACCCTGCCCATCAGCCACACTTCAGGAGCCCAGCAGGCCCTGCCTGCCTGAGGCATCTGCCGCTCCCTCCTATCACCACAGAGTGTTGTGCTGCAGGGTGCCGACCTGGAGCCCTTTCACCAGCCCCACGTCTTCCTTTCTTTGGACCCCGGGGCTTGCCCTAACATCAGTCTCATTGTGTGTGTCTCAGCGGCCCCCTCCTGTGTCCTGGCCTATGTGCAGCCTCAGAAGGGGTGGGTGGAAGGTGCTAGGACTGACCAGGGGCCTCTTTCTGAAGGACAACGGTTGTCTGCTTTCCAAGGCAATGAGATCAACCACTGCAAAAAGAATAAGGTGAGCATACGTAGCCCTTGCTAGGGAAGGGGAGGCAGCCCCTATCAGAGACGCCCCTGGGAAGAACATTCCTTGGCTCCATCCACTCCCCTCCATCTCCCATTTCCTGGGACAGGTTGCTAAGAAAGAAGTGCAAGACCCATCTAGTCAGTAGGGTCCCACTAAGTCAGTAGGGATCCAGAAATGCATCAAGGAGAACTTCCCGGAGGAGGGGTTAATTCTACTTGCCTCTGAGAACAGTTTGGGACTGGATGAAGTTGCATGCTGGAGGGTGGCCATGTGTGCCAAGACCCAGGACCGGTCCCCTGTCCCGCTGCTCAGCCCTCACCTGGCCCTGTAGCTTCCCCACCCAGGCTCGGTGGGCATCCTGTGCCTCTCTCCCGGCCCAGGAATACCGAGTCCTCACGGACATCATGCTGCTCCAGGCGGCGGCAGAGAATTACTGCCTAGAGCCCCAGCATCCATTCACGGCCTGGTTCTGGGCTGTGGAGTGGCTCAGCGAGGATGATAGGTGAGGCCCATTCAGGAGCTGGGTGAGGGTCGGGGTGGACTCTTTCTGCTGGCCCCGCCTGGCATCCTTCTTCTAGGGCTCCCTGGGCAGCCAGACACCAGCTGTGGGAAATCAACCAGTCTGCACGCCAACTAGCCCACCCACCCGAGCAGCACACAGTCTTTCGCTCATCCCGGCATACTCTCAGAAGATTTCAGGGCCTGGCTCACTCTTTCTCTTGTAACAAGCACTGAGTTCAGCATTTCCAAAGGTCATGCCTGACTTCCACACTGCAAGGAGGCTGTTCTCCACCCCCTGTCCCACCATGCAGGCATGCCCAAACCACAGCCTAGACCCAGGCACTGCTTTTCACCTCCCCACGTCTGGGGGTTCTGTCACCTGCCATTTCCCCTTATCCCTGCTCATCCTTCTAGAAAGCTAATTCCAGCAACTCTTCAACCCTACCAGGTTCTTGAACCCAAAGACCTCACCATCTGGTCACTATCTATATAGGCTCAAGTCTTCCTTTTTTTCTTTTTTTTTTTTTTTTCCTCCTATTTGGTTTCCACAGCCCACCTTTTTAATCAGCCCTTGCACATTGACCCTAATGCCCTTCCTTTCTCTTTCTATATTCACTCAAGAGAACCCCAGTCTCAATTTCAGTCTTGAATCAATTCAATGTATTTATGTGCACACAGGCCATGTGCTAGACATAAAAATGCATTTAAAAATTGTTTTAAGGGACGCCTGGGTGGCTCAGTTGGTTAAGCAGCTGCCTTCGGCTCAGGTCATGATCCCAGCGTCCTGGGATCGAGTCCTACATCGGGCTCCTTGCTCTGCAGGGAGCCTGCTTCTCCCTCTGCCTCTGCCTGCCATTCTGTCTGCCTGTGCTCTCTCTCTCTCTCTCTCTCATAAATAAATAAAATCTTTAAAAAAAAATTGTTTTGAATATTGAATGCATATGTGAAAGAATAAGCTTCATAAATATGTAACTTGTGATATAAACAAACAAACAAACAAACAAACACTTTAAATCCACCCACCCAACCAAGCATCCAAGCCAATCAGGCTTTTGTCCCACCATTCCAGCGACCCCCATCCACACTGTTCATCCAATTTACAGTCCTCTCCAGGGCCAACAGCAGATACACATGTGCCTGTATGCCCAAGCACAACCAGGCTGGCCCAAGAGTAGGAAAAGGCCACTAGAACCCTGGCATAATGATTCTGAAGCATACTGGGGCCTAAACTGTATATATATTCCTCCTTGCAAAAAGTGAACCAAACTCCTCTTTTAGCTTTGATGATAGCTTTGTTTCTTGCATCCATTACAGCCTGTTGTATATACCAATTAGAGTGCAAAATTTTAATTTCTTCCCTAAAAATATATACCTATCCAAAACGTTACCATGACTGATAATTTATTTCCATAGATATTCTCCACACCATTTAAACTAAAAAGTAACAGTGGCCTAGAGAGACACTGTTGGTTTCCCTCCAGCCCCCCCACCCCACCCATTGCCACAGTCAGACCTTTCCTCTTCCTAACAGAGCCCCTATCTGCATAGGGCTCATCTTCCCCCCACAAAGTCATGTCCTTTCGGGAGGTTGGCCTGTCCCTGGCCCTAGGAGGGAAGACCTGATGCTGCTGAGCCAATTACAGTGCCAACACACCCCTTGCCAGTGATAGGTTTAGGCTCAAGCCTGTGACCTAACACTTCAGTAAGAAATGGGAAGAATTCTGATGGAGATGTCTGGAAAAGATTCATTGTTTTTAAAGAGACACAAAGAAGGAGAATTTCTTCTGTTTCTGTCTCTGGATGTTGTTCTATCAGGTGCAATGCCTGTAAGGGCTGAGGCATTTTGCCACCTTGAAGACAAGCCTGCCACACTGAGGACACTAAGGATGGCAAGGAAGGGAGGCAGAGAAGGTCTGAGCTTGTTAACATCACAGAACTGCTGAATGAATTAGCTGTCTCAGGGCTCATCCTAACTTGGGGCTGCTTTTATAGGAGGAAAAAAAAAATCCTTATCATTTGCATTTTGGTTTTCTGTTACCTGCATCCAAAAACATCCTTGCACAACAAAATGGATGGATCTTGAAGGCTTTATGCTAAATAAAATAAATCAGATAGAGAAAGACAAATATGTACTCAATGATCTCACCTGTACATGGAGTAGAAAGAAAGAAAGAAAAAGAAAGAAAACTGACTGATGCATTGGAAGAGAAATCAGACTTCCTGTTACCAGAGAGGGGAAGTAGGGTGGGAGCAGGAACTAATGGAAGGAAAAAAAAAAAGAAAAAAAGAGTGGAAAGGAATAATTTTCACCAACAGGGAGGTCAACAAAGAGAGTGGACGTGAGAATGGGTGGGTGTCCTGGACTCCACTTACATCCCTCTCAACAGTCATACATACTTAAAGCCAAATGTACCCCTGGAATCGTCGTGTGTATCATTAAATCCCCCCCTTTTGAAGTTAGACTTTCTGCCACTTACAACCAAGAATCTTGACTCATACAAATATGCTCAACATATACAGTTAACCCTTGAACAATGCAGGGACTAGGGGTGACTACTCCCTGCATTTAACTTTACTCCCCCAAATCTTAACTCATAATAGCCTGTTGACCAGAAGCCTCACCGATAACATAAACAATTAACACATATTTTATATACATGGAATATGCACATGGTATGCTGTATTCTTACAATAAAGTAAGCTAGAGAAAAGAACATATTATTAAGAAAATCATAAGGAAAATAAAATACATTTACATTCCCATAGTGTTATTATAAAAAAAAAAATCACATAAAAGTGGACCCATGCAGTTGAAACCCGTT
>NW_022631390.1:54419-103264 GCF_010015895.1 Lontra canadensis
ATTAATTTTAATATGTGTGAAAATTCAACTTTTTGATGCAAATTTTCCTATCAGATAAGCTCATTGTGCCTGTCCTCAGAAGCAAGATCTTTTTGTATGCTATACACACTGTGGATCTTCATTTGGATATTGCCACAGAGAGCCAGTCCCAATGAACTTCTGTGACATAGTCTATTTTTATTGATCTTTGCATTCTTATTTTCTTAAAAAAGAAAGCTATGATCTAATAAATTAAATTTTTATATCAACTCTTACCCTAAAAATTTGAATTCATTCAATGTGTATGCTGTGCCCCTGAGAATCCGCATCTATCTAAAATTCCTAAGAAAAAAAGGATGCCCCTCCCTAAGAATGAAACACCAAACTCAACACCTAAGAAACAAGAAACCCAATGTCCTTGTTTTCCAGATGCTATATTACTGTAGACACAAAAAACATATTTTTCTCCTCCAGAAAGATTTCCTAATAGTCTTTTCTTTCCAAATATCTGTTAAATGAGGAGATTTAATACTTTAAACTTGATTATAAATCATTTTATATGAGAATTTCACTTCAGGACAGACTTGAAAATGTTTTCAAAAATATGCTAGCCATTTTGATATGTCTGATGGATGCTTGATAACAAAGAAATGCTTTAAGGGGAAAAAACCTAATCATTTTTCTAAATTTACTCAAGCAGATGTCTTTGCAGCTGTGCATTTCAATCACAATGTCATCTGCTTTAGATATATTTTCTTTTTAACATCAGAACAGTATTAACATTTCAGTGGTGAATCCTGGTAACACATCAACATTACAAAAATGTAAGGCCATAACTAAGTATCATAGGACCTTTTATAAATTCAAAAAATTATCTTTGAATGAGAACGTCAGAGAAATCAAGAATCATGGAAACTCTCTAGATAGTAAATACAACTTGCATAGAAGGACGATGTACAAAGTCTGGAGAGAGATGAAGTTTCATAGGTGAGAAGCCTGTGAAAATGTGCTCATAACCTCACTTCTTCCCCCATTACAAAAAATGCCACTATTAGGTTTAATATTAGGTAAGATGTACTCCTTAATTTAGAACCAGGTGCTAGATTTTCTGAAAATGAATGGAGGAGGAGGAGTCAAGATGGCAGAGGAGTAGCAGGCTGAAATGACATTAGGTAGCAGGAGATGAGCTAGTCTATCAAACCATTCCAAACACCTACAAATACAACAGGAAATCGAAGAGAAGAAGAGCAGCAATTCTAGAAGCAGAAAATCAACCACTTTCTGAAAGGGAGGACCTGTGGAGAAGTGAATCCAAAGCCACAGGAAGACAGAGCATAGGGGGTGGGCAGGGGGCAGCTCAGAGCAAGCAGCTGAACAATGGAGCACAAATCAGAACTTTTTAAAGTCTACTCCACTGAGGGACATCGTTCAGAGGCTAAGTTGGGGTGAAGCCCATGCTGGGACAGCGTGTTCTCAGGTCCTGTGGGATCACAGAAGGATCAGGGGTGTCTGAGTGTCACAGAGCTTGCAGGTGTTAGAGCGGTGAAGCCAGCTACAGAGACAGAGGTGAGGAGTGAGCTCTTAATTTGGGGTTATCTTAAACTGTGATCCATGGGACAATCAGGCCACTGCTCTTTGAGTGGGGACCCCATAAGATCGGGGGAGACCCCCCCTGGAAGAGTGCAGGGATGTGCTGGGTTTGAAGACTCCAGACAGGGCTGTGTGTCAGAGACAGAGAATTTTGGCCACAGGCTGTGTGAGCTTGGAGCATGGCCAGAGGCCAGGGAGACAGGAGTGATTGAGCGCTTTCCTCCGAGGGCGCACTGAGGAGTGGGGCCCCAAGCTCTCGGCTGCTCCAGGCCTGAGATTGGGAGACAGCCATTTCCATTCCTGTCCTCCAGAACTCTATGGAAAGCATTCAGGGAACAAAAGCTCCTGAAAGTGATCCTGAGTGGATTACTTAGCCCAGCCCCTGGTAAGGGTGATGAAATTCTATCTTGGACAAAGACACATGAGAATCACTACAACAGGCCCCTACCCCAGAAGATCAGCAAGAAATCCAGCCAAAGCCAAGTTTGCTTACCAAGGAGAAGAGTTGAATTCCAGAGGAGGAGAAAGAAAAGCATGGAATTCATGGCTTTCCCCCAATGACTCTTTACTCTTGCAAAGCTAATTTAATTTTTTTAATTTAATTTTTTTCTTATGCTAAAATTTTTTAACTTTTTAACCTTTCCTCTTTTACCATTTTTAACTAGTTTATCTTAACAATACCTTTCATAAAAAATATTTTTGAACCTTTATTAATATAGTCATATTTTATCCTTCATTGTATCAAACTTGATTTTTTTCTCAAGAAAATTGTATTTTTTTAAATTAATTTTCAGCATAACAGTATTCATTGTTTTTGCACCACACCCAGTGCTCCATGCAATCAGTGCCCTCTCTAATACCCACCACCTGGTTCCCCCAGCCTCCCACCCCCACCCCTTCAAAACCCTCAGATTGTTTTTCAGAGTCCATAGTCTCTCATGGGTCACCTCCCCTTCCAATTTCCCTCAACTCCCTTCTCCTCTCCATCTCCCCTTGTCCTCCATGCTATTTGTTATGCTCCACAAATAAGTGAAGCCATAGGATAATTGGCTTTCTCTGCTTGACTTATTTCACTCAGCCTAATCTCTTCCAGTCCTGTCAATGTTGCTACAAAAGTTGGGTATTCATCATTTCTGATGGAGGCATAATACTCCATAGTGTATATGGACCACATCTTCCTTATCCATTCGTCCGTTGAAGGGTATCTTGGTTCTTTCCACAGTTTGGCGACCGTGGCCATTGCTGCTATAAACATTGGGGTAAAGATGGCCCTTCTTTTCACTACATCTGTATCTTTGGGGTAAATACCCAGTAGTGCAATTGCAGGGTCATAGGGAAGCTCTATTTTTAATTTCTTGAGGAATCTCCACAGTGTTCTCCAAAGTGGCTGCACCAACTTGCATTCCCACCAACAGTGTAAGAGGGTTCCCCTTTCTCCACATCCCCTCCAACACGTTTCCTGTCTTGCTAATTTTGGCCATTCTAACTGGTGTAAGGTGATATCTCAATGTGGTTTTAATTGGAATCTCCCTGATGGCTAGTCATGATGAACATTTTTTTCATTTCATGTGTCTGATAGCCATTTGTATGTCTTCATTGGAGAAGTGTCTGTTCATATCTTCTGCCCATTTTTTGATATGATTGTCTGTTTTGTGTGTGTTGAGTTTGAGGAGTTCTTTATAGATCCTGGATATCAACCTTTTGTTTGCACTGTCATTTGCAAATATCTTCTCCCATTCCGTGGGTTGCCTGTTTGTTTTGTTGACTGTTTCCTTTGCAGTGCAGAAGCTTTTGATTTTGATGAAGTCCCAAAAGTTTATTTTTGCTTTTGTTTCCTTTGCCTTTGGAGACATATCTTGAAAGAACTTGCTGTGGCTGATATCAAAGAGGTTACTACCTGTGTTCTCCTCTAGGATTCTGATGGATTCCTGTCTCACGTTGATGTCTTTTATCCATTTTGAGTTTCTCTTTGTGTACGGTGTAAGAGAATGGTCCAGTTTCTTTCTTCTACATATAGCTGTCCAGTTTTCCCAGCACCACTTATTGAAGAGACTGTCTTTTTTCCACTGTATATTTTTTTCCTGTTTTGTCGAAGATTATTTGACCATAGAATTGAGGGTCCCTTTCTCGGCTCTCTACTCTGTTCCACTGGTCTATGTGTCTGTTTTTATGCTAGTACCATGCTGTCTTGGTGATCACAGCTTTGTAGTAAAGCTTGAAATCAGTAACGTGATGCCCCCAGTTTTATTTTGTTTTTCAGCATTTCCTTAGTGATTCAGGGTCTCTTCTGATTCCATACAAATTTTAGGATTATTTGCTCCAGCTCTTTGAAAAATACCGGTGGAATTTTGATCGGAATGGCATTAAAAGTATAGATTGCTCTAGGCAGTATAGACATTTTAACAATGTTTATTCTTCTGATCCAAGAGCATGGAATGGTCTTCCATCATTTTGTGTCTTCTTCAATATCTTTCATGAGTGTTCTGTAGTTCCTCGAGTACAGTTCCTTTACCTCTTTGGTTAGGTTTATTCCCAGGTATCTTATGGTTCTTGGTGCTATAGTAAATGGAATCGATTCTCTAATTTCCCTTTCTGTATTTTCATTGTTAGTGTATAAGAAAGCCACTGATTTCTGTACATTGACTTTGTATCCTGCCACGTTACTGAATTGCTGTATGAGTTCTAGTAGTTTGGGGGTGGGGTCTTTTCGGTTTTCTATATAAAGAATCATGTCATCTGTGAAGAGAGAGAGTTTGACTTCTTCATTGCCAATTTGGATACCTTTTATTTCTCTTTGTTGTCTGATTGCTGTTGCTAGGACTTCTAATACTATGTTGAACAAGGATGGTGAGAGTGGGCATCCTTGTCGTGTTCCTGATCTCAATGGGAAGGCTGCGAGCTTTTTCCCATTGAGGATGATATTTGCTGTGGGTCTTTCATAGAAAGATTTGATGAAGTTCAGGAATGTTCCCTCTATCCCTATACTTTGAAGCGTTTTAATCAGGAACGGATGCTGGATATTGTCAAATGCTTTTTCTGTATCAATTGAGCATCTGTATCAATTGAGAAGACCATGTGGTTCTTCTCTCTTCTCATATTAATTTGTTCTATCACATTGATTGATTTGCAAATGTTGGATCATCCTTGTAGCCCAGGGATGAATCCCATCTGGTCATGGTGGATAATCTTTTTAATGTGCTTATTGGCATATAACTGTTGATAATAACTTCGGATGATTGTTTCTACGTCCTTGGTGTTAGTTGTGATCTCTCCCTTTTCATTCATAATTTTATTAATTTGAACTTTCTCTCTTTTTTTTGGATTAGTGTGGCTAATGGTTTATCGATCTTATTGATTCTTTCAAAAAACCACCTTCTAGTTTCATTGATACATTCTACTGTATCTCTGGTTTCTACCTCATTGATCTCTGCTCTAATCTTGATGATTTCCCTTCTTATGTGTGGAGTTGGTTTGATTTGTTGTTGATTCTCCAGTTCTTTAAGGTGTAGAGACAGCTGGTGTATTCTGGATTTTTCAATTTTTTTGAGAGAGGCTTGGATGGCTATGTATTTCCCCCTTAGGACCACCTTTGCTGTATCCCATAGGTTTGTACCGAAGTGTCTTCATTCTCATTGGTTTCCATGAATTGTTTCAGTTCTTCTTTGATCTCCTGGTTGATCCAAGCATTCTTAAGCAAGGTGTCCTTTAGCTTCCAGGTGTTTGAGTTCCTTCAGAACTTTTCCTTGTGATTGAGCTCCAGTTTCAAAGCATTGTGATCTGAGAATATGCAGGGAATAATCTCAGTCTTTTGGTATCGGTTGAGTCCTGATTTGTGACCCAGTACGTGGTCTATTCTGGAGAATGTTCCATGTGCACTTGAGAAGAATGAGCATTCTTTTGTTTTAGGGTGGAATGTTCTGCATATATCTATGAGGTCCATCTGGTCCAGTGTGTCATTCAATGCTCTTGTTTCTTTATTGATTTTCTGCTTCAATGATCTGTCTATTTGTGAGAGAGGCGTGTTAAGATCTCCTACTATTAATGTATTCATATCAATATGACTCTTTATCTTGATTAACAGTTTTCTTATGTAATTGGCTGCTCCCATATTGGGGGCATAGATATTTACAATTGTTAGATCATCTTGGTGGATAGTCCCTTTAAGAATTATGTAGTGTCCTTCTGTATCTCTGACTACAGTCTTTAGTTTAAAATCTAATTTGTCTGATATGAGAATCGCTACCCCGGCCTTCTTTTGAGGCCCATTGGCATGAAAGATGCTTCTCCATCCCTTCACTTTCAGTCTGGGTGTATCTTTAGGTTCAAAATGGGTCTATTGTAGACAACATATGGATGGGTCCTGTCGTTTTATCCAATCTGCAACCCTGTGTCATTGTATGGGCGCATTTAGGCCATTCACATTGAGAGTGATTATTGATAGATACGTTTTTATTGACATCTTGTTACCTTTGAAGTCTTTCTTTCTGTAGATTGTCTTTATATTTCTGTTCAAAGCTATTCTTAGAGATTTTCCCTCTTTTATAGTACCCCCCTTAATATTTCCTGAAGTGTGGGCTTGGTGGTTGCATAGTCTTTTAAGCCTTGCTGGTCTTGGAAACTCTTTATCTCTCCATCCATTTTGAATGTCAGTCTTGCTGGATAAAGTATTCTTGGCTGCATGCTCTTCTCATTTAGTGCCCTGAATATATCTTGCCAGCCGTTTCTGGCTTGCCAGGTCTCTGTGGACAGGTCTGACGTTATTCTGATGGGCTTTCCTCTGTAAGTAAGGAGCCTCTTTGTCCTAATGGCTTCAAGAGATTATATCTACAATTATGATTCCTCAATTTGACTATCAGGTGCCTTGATCTTTTTCTGGAATCTATAATCTTGGGTGGAGACCGTTCGGCCTCTAGTACATGAACCTGGTTCCATTCCTGAGATTGGGAAAATTTTCATGAACGTGTTCCACTATGTCTTCTAGACTTCTTTCTTTCTCCTCCCCTTCAGGGATTCCAAAAATTCTGATGTTGGAGCGTTTCATGGCATCATTTATTTCCCTGATTCTGTTTTCGTGGCTTCTAAGCTGTTTGTTCCAGGCTTCCTCCTGATCCTTTCTCTCTATTTGTTTGTCCTCTAATCACTAATTCTATCTTCTGTCTCAGTTACCCTAGCTTTGAGAGAATTTAGATTAGATTGGAACTCATTGAGAGCATTGTGAACCTCTTCTCTGGTAGCTTTCAGCTCAGCCCTAACATTGTGAACATCATCCCTGGTGGCTTTCAGTTCGGCCCTAATCAATTCTGTTTGGTCATCCATGGCTTTCTCCAACCTAGCTATTGCCTGGATAATTGTTAGCCTGAATTCTCTTTCTGACATATTGTCTATGTTGATAGCCGTTAGCTCTGTTGCAGAAGGCCCACCCTCTGTATTTTTCTTCTGCTGGGCATTCCTCCTCCTAGTCATTTTGGTGAGAGATGGCTGAACGGATGTAGCTGGATGTATCTACCGTGGTGCAGTCAAGGTGCACCATGGAATGCTTCCGAGCAATCAGGATTCCCCACCCAAATGAGAGAAAAAAGAAAAGAAAAAGAAAAGAGAGAGAGAGAGAGAGAGAGACAGGAAAGAAAGGGAAGATAAAAGAGAAGCTTCAGCCCAAATGAGACCCAAGGTAAGATTTATGAAGTATACAAACAAAAATGGACAAACAAAAAGACTGATAAAAGTACATGACAAGAGAAAAAAAAAAAAAAAGAACCTCGTCAAAAAGAATCCTAAGTAGAAGATTCATATGCTATCAGGACAAACACAAAAACACAGAAACAGTGGAGGAAGAAAAAGATGGGAGATTGGTTATAAATACTCAGTGTGGGCAAGGAAGGTTATTTTGATTCTTCCTGGATGTATCTTGATATCTTTGTTAAAGGACTCAACTTTACTAAGAAAAAGGGGGATTAAAAATTGGTTTACCTATAGGGGTAACATTGATTGGGGAAAGGGGGTTACCTTGAAGATTAACTCTATATGAATATTAGAAAAAATAAAAAAGGAATAAACTAGACTAAACTAAACTAAAATTTTTAAAAAAATTTTAAAAATAGAGCAAAAAAATAACACATATGTATGTATCAAAAAGTTCAGGTTAGAAGTTTATTATGGAATTTAATGTCCTGGACATCTCACTGTGATGGTAAATAGGTTAAAAAATTATCTATATAAAATAAATGAACCAGAATAGTGGGAATGAGTAAAAAATAAAAGTTGTATCTATGAAGTAGTGGTGGTTGTTCTCTTGTAGTCCTTTTTTTTTTTTTTTTTCTTTCCTGGTTGGTTTTCTGGGGGAGGGGCCTGCCACGTGGGCTTTCAGTCAATGATGTTCCCTGAGTTAAGTCCTCCCGCCCCCCTCAAGGGGGTGGGCTCTGAGGAAGCCGTTTTTTTCAGGCTTTTGTTCTCTGGAGGTTTTTATGTTTGTTCACTTCTTTTCTCTCATCTTGACAGCTTTTGATGGATTTTGGAGGTTTAGAGGAAAGCAAACTACACCCCGACCTCCCTCTCAGAGAGAAGCCTCAGTCTGCTCCCCTGTGGGTGCTGCAGAGCCCATATAAATTCCCGCTTGGCAGAGCAGGTTCCAAGTCGTGCTTTCTGGGGATGCAGTATCTCCTTCTTGTACCCAAAACCACGGCAGAGGCGCCTGTCTGGGCAGCTCCAGACCACCAGAGAGGTTCCAAGCAGTGATCACACACTGAGATTTTCCCACTGGCCAGGGCTGGGAGTTCCTGGTCTTTCTGGATCTAGGAGTGCTGGGCTTGTGCGCACCTCTCCCAAGAGAGGGTGTGGGGCACGCGCGTCTCAGGCTCTGATAGTATGGTGCAGGTCTAAAAGCACTGAGTTGGTGCTCACCTCTCTCAGGGGAGGGTGTGGGGTGCGTGTCTCAGGCTCTGATAGCACGGCGCAGCATTCTGCCATCTGGCGAGGACCCCATGCGTTCTTGGGCACCCTGGTGCCTCAGGGACCAAGTCCTGGTTTCTCCGCCACATTCTCTCAGGCTCAGCACCAGGGGAGC
This sequence comes from Lontra canadensis, assembly GCF_010015895.1. Taxonomy (NCBI): domain Eukaryota; kingdom Metazoa; phylum Chordata; class Mammalia; order Carnivora; family Mustelidae; genus Lontra; species Lontra canadensis. Next base: position 63,049 of record NW_022631390.1, read on the forward strand.
CTGTCCTGGGTCCGGGGACTTAAGCCCCTGTCCCTAGCTGCCCCAATTCCCACAATTTCCCCCCGTGATCCTTTGCTCTTTTTGAGTGCTTTCAACCAGACTCCAAGTTAATGAGGGACCCCAGACGCAGGGCACTCTTGTATTGGGGTATTACTTTCCAATGGGTTGCATCTGGTGGCTGCCTCCCCCTTTTGTTTATCTTCTGATATCAGTCTAATGTTCCCACTCCGCTTTACCTGCCCACTGGCATCTTCTGCCCCCGTAGAGATCCAGATGTGTATAATTCTGATCTCAGGCTGATTTCATGGGTGATCAGAGTTCTTTGGTAGGTAATCAGCTCACTTTAGGGTACAGGTTGAAACGGCACCTCCTCCTACTTCCCCGCCATCTTGTCTCCCCAAAATATCAATATCTAGAGGATGAGAAGTGCTGATATAAAAAGGTAGATAGAGAAATAGTTGTGGATGTCTGCATGCATGTGTTTTAAGTCTTTTCCTTAGTACCCAGACAGGACCAGACTGAGGCTTCTCTCTGAGAGGGAGGTCTGGATGCAGTCTGCTTCCCTCTAAACCTCTAAGAACCATCAAAAGCTGTCAAGGCGAGAGAAAACAAAGAAACAAACAAACAAACATAAAAACTTCCAGAGAACAAAAGCCTGAAAAACGGGGTTCCTCAGAGCCCACCCCCTTGATGGGGCGGGAGGACTTAACTCAGGAAACACAGCCTGAAAACCCATGCGGCAGGCCACTCCCCCAGAAAGCCAACTGAAAGAAGAAAAAAAAGATGGCAAGAGAACAACCACCACTTGATCCTAGATACATTTCTAATTCGTTCCCACTATTCTGGTTAATTTTTTTTTAAGATTTTATTTATTTATTTGACAGACAGAGATCACAAGCAGGCAGAGAGACAGGCAGAGAGAGAGGAGAAAGCAGGCTCCCTGCTGAGCAGAGAGCCTGATGTGGGGCTCGATCCCAGGACCCTGAGGTCATGAGATCATGACCAGAGCTGAAGGCAGAGGCTTAACCCACTGAGCCACCCAGGCGCCCCATTCTGGTTAATTTTTTATATGTATAGATAATTTTTCAACGTATTTACAATCACAGTGAGATATCCAGTACATCAAATTCCATAATAACCCTTTAACCTGAACTTTTTGATACATACACCCATGTTTTTCTTTTGCTTTTCCATTTTTTAATTTTTTTAAATTTTAGTTTATTCTTTTTTTATTTTTATTTTTTAATATTCATAGAGTTAAACTTCAAGATAATCTCCCAATCAATGCTACCCCTATAGGCAAACCAATTTTTAATCCCCCTTTATCTTAGTAAAGTTGAGTCCTTTAACAAAGATATCAAGATACATCCAGGAAGAATCAAAATAACCTTCCTTGCCCACACTGAGAATTTATTACACCTGTCCCAGCTTTTTCTGCCACAGTTTCTGTGTATTTGTCTTTGTCCTGATAGTATATAAATCTTATACTTGGGTTTCTTCTTGACGAAGTTCTTTTTTTTGTTTTGTATATATATATATATGTATATATATATGTATATACATATATATATATATATATATTTCTCTTATCATCTACTTTTATCAGCCTTTTTGCTTGTCTGTTTTTGCATGTATACTTCATAAATCTTACCTTGGGGCACATTTGAGCTGAGTCTTCTCTTTTATTTTATCTTTCTTTTTTTCCTGTCTCTCTCTCTCTTTTTTCTTTTTTCTCTCTTTCTTTTTTCTATCATTTGGGTGGGGAATCTTGATTGCTCAGAAGTGTTCCAGGGTGCACCTTGACTGCACCACGGTCGATACATCCAGCTACATCTCTTCAGCCATCTCTCACCAAAATGACTAAGAGGAGGAATACCCAAAAGAAGAAAAATTCAGAGGATGTGCCTTCTGCAACAGAGCTAATGGCTATCGACATAGACAATATGTTGGAAAGGAAATTCAAGCTAACAATTATCCAGGAAATAGCTAGGTTGGACAAAACCGTGGATGACAAAATGGAATTGATAAGGGCAGAAAAGAAAACCACCAGGGATGATGTTCACAATGTTAGGGCAGAACTGAAAGCCACCAGGGATGACGTTCACAATGCTCTCAACTCTCAATGAGTTCCAATCTAATCTAAATTCTCTAAAAGCTAGGGTAACTGAGTCTGGAGGGCAAACAGATAGAGAGAAAGGATCAGGAGGAAGCCTGGAACAAACAGCTTAGAAGCCATGAAAACAGAATCAGAGAAATAAATGATGCCATGAAACGTTCCAAAGTCAGAATTATTGGAATCCCTGAAGGGGAGGAGAAAGAAAGAAGTCTAGATGATATAGTGGAACAAGTTCTCCATGAAAATTTTCCCAATCTCTCGTGAATGGAACCAGAATTCATGCACTAGAGGCAGAACGGTCTCCCCCAAGATTATAAAATCTAGGAAGACCTTGAGACACCTGATAGTGAAAATGATGAATCATAATTGTAGACAGAACCTCTTGAAAGCAGCAGCTAGGACAAAGAAATTCCTTTTGTGCAGGGAAAAGCCTATCAGAATAGCGTCAGACCTGTCCACAGAGACCTGGCAAACCAGAAAGGGCTGGCAAGATGTATTCAGGGAACTAAATGAGAAGAACATGCAGCCAAGAATACTTTATCCTGCAAGACTGACATTCCAAATGGATGGAGAGTTTCCAAGACCAGCAAGGCTTAAAAGAGTATGTGACCATCAAGCCAACACTGCAGGAAATATTAGGAGGGCTTCTATAAAAGAGAAAAAAATCCTAAGAATATCATTGAACAGAAATATCGAGACAATTTACAGAAAGAAGGACTTCAAAGGTAACACGATGTCAATAAAATCGTATCTATCAATAATCACTCTCAAAGTGAATGGCCTAAATGTGCCCATAAAATGACACAGGGTTGCAGGTTGGATAAAACGACAGGCCCCATCCATATGTTGTCTACAATAGACCCATTTCGAACCTAAGGATACAGCCAGACTGAAAGTGAAGGGATGGAGAAGCATTTTTCATGTAAATGGGCCTCAAAAGAAGGCCAGGGTAGTGATTCTCACATCAGATAAATTAGATTTTAAACTAAAGGCCGTAGTCAGAGATACAGAAGGACACTACATCATTCTTAAAGGGATGATCCACCAAGATGATCTAACAATTATAAATATCTATGCCCCCAATATGGGAGCAACCAATTACATAAGAAAACTATTAATCAAGATAAAGAGTCATATTGATATGAATACATTAATAGTAGGAGAGCTTAACATTACTCTCTCAGAAATAGGTCATCGAAGCAGAAAATTAATAAAGAAAAAAGAGCATTGAATGATGCATTGGACCAGATGGACCTCATAGATATATACAGAACATTCCACCCTAAAACAACAGAATACCTATTCTTCTCAAGTGCACATGGAACCTTCTGCAGAATAGACCACATACTGGGTCACAAATCAGGACTCAGCTGATACCAAAAGACCGAGATTTTTCCCTGCATATTCTCAGATCACAATGCTTTGAAACTGGAGCTCTGTCACAAGGAAAAGATCAGAAGGAACTCAAACACCTGGAAGCTAAGGATCACCTTGCTTAAGAATGCAAGGATCTTGGATTCTTGGATCCCCTTGGATCAGGGGCGCCTGGGTGGCTCAGTGGGTTAAACCTCTGCCTTCAGCTCAGGTCATGATCCCAGGGTCCTGGATTGAGCCCCGCATTGGGCTCTCTGCTCAGTGGGGAGCCTGCTTCCTCCTCTCTCTCTGTCTGCCTCTCTGCTGACTTGTGATCTCTGTCTCTCAAATAAATAAATAAAATATATATAAAAAAAGAATGCTTGGATCAACCAGGAAGTCAAAGCAGAACTTAAACAATTCATGGAAACCAATGAGAATGAAGACACTTTGGTCCAAAACCTATGGGATACAGCAAAGGAGGTCCTAAGGGGGAAATACATAGCTATCCAAGGCTTCCTCAAAAAAAAATTGAAAAATCCAGAACACACCAGCTGTCTCTACACCTTCAAGAACTGGAGAATCAACAACAAATTAAACCAACTCCACACATAAGAAGGGATATTATGAAGATTAGAGCAGAGATCAATGAGGTAGAAACTAGAGATACAGTAAAACATATAAATGAAACTAGAAGCCGGTTTTTTGAAAGAATCAGTAAGATCAATTAACCTTTGACCACACTAATCCAAAAGAAAAGAGAGAAAGCTCAAATTCATAAAATTATGAATGAAAAGAGAGAGATCACAACTAACACCAAAGAAGTAGAAACAATCATCAGAAGTTAATATCAACAGTTATATGCCAATAACATAAGCAACTTAGATGAAGTCGATGCATTCCTGGAAAACTATAAACTCCAAAAATTGAACCACGAAGAAATTGACAACCTGAATAGACCAATATCTAGTAACGAGATTGAAGCAGTGATCAAAAACCTCCCAAAAAACAAGAGCCCAGGACCTGATGGATTCCCTGGGGAATTCTACCAACCTTTCATAGAAGCGATAAAACCTATCCTCCTTAAACTCTCTCAAAAAATTGAAGTAGAAGGAAAACTTCCAGACTCTTTTTATGAAACCAACATTACTCTGATCCCTAAACCAGGCAAAGACACCACCAAAAAGGAGAATTTCAGACCAATATCACTGATGAATATGGATGCTAAGATTCTCAACAAGATCCTAGCAAACAAGATCCAACAGCAAATTAAAAAGATAACCCACCATGACCAGGTGGGATTCATTTCTGGGTTACAAGGATGGTTCAGCATTCGCAAATCAATCAATGTGATAGAACAAATCAATAAGAGAAGAGAGAAGAACCACATGGTCCTCTCAATTGATGCAGAAAAACATTTTACAAAACCCAGCATCTGTTCCTGATTAAAATGTTTCAAAGTATAGGGATAGAGGGAACATTCCTGAACTTCATAAAATCTATCTATGAAAGACCCACAGCAAATATCATCTATCTATGAAAGACCCACAGCAAATATCATCTATCTATGAAAGACCCACAGCAAATATCATCCTCAATGGGAAAAAGCTCACAGCCTTCCCGTTGAGATCAGGAACACGACAAGGATGCCCACTCTCACCACTCTTGTTCAACATAGTATTAGAAGTCCAGCAACAGCAATCAGAAAACAAATAGAAATACAAAGTATCCAAATTGGCAATGAAGAAGTCAAACTCTCTCTGTTAGCAGATGACATGATTCTTTATATGGAAAGCCCAAAAGACTCCACCCCCAAACTACTAGAACTCATACAGCAATTCAGTAACGTGGCAGGATACAAAGTCAATGTACAGAAATGAGTTTCTTTCTTATACACTAACAATGAAAATACAGAAAGGGAAATTAGAGAATCGATTCCATTTACAATAGAAACAATAACCACAAGGTACCTGGGAATAAACCTAACCAAAGAGGTAAAGGATCTGTACTCGAGGAACTACAGAGCACTCATGAAAGATATTGAAGAAGACACAAAAAGATGGAAGACCATTCCATGCTCTTGGATCGGAAGAATAAACATTGTTAAAATGTCTATACTGCCTAGATCCATCTATACTTTTAATGCCATTCCGATAAAAATTCCACTGGTATTTTTCAAAGAGCTGGAGCAAATAACCCTAAAATTTGTATGGAATCAGAAGAGACACTGAATTGCAAAGGAAATGTTGAAAAAGAAAAACAAAACTGGGGACTTCAAGTTACCTGATTTCAAGCTTTACTACAAAGCTGTGATCACCAAGACAGCATGGTACTGGCATATGAACATACACATGGGCCAGTGGAACAGAGTACAGAGCCCTGATATGGACCCTCAACTCTATGGGCAAATAATCTTCGACAAAACAGGAAAAAATATACAGTGGAAAAAAGACAGTGTCTTCAATAAATGGTGCTGGGAAAACTGGACAGCTATATGCAGAAGAATGAAACTCGGCCATTCCCTTACACCGTACACAAAGATGAATTCAAAATGGATTAAAAGACCTCAATGTGAGAAAGGAATCAATCAGAATCCTAGAGGAGAACATAGGCAGTAATCTCTTCGATATCAGCCAAGCAACTTCTTTCAGATATATCTCCAAAGGCAAAGGAAACAAAAGCGAAAATGAACTTTTGGGACTTCATCAAGATCAAAAATCTTCTGCTCAGCAAAGAAACAGTCAACAAAAAAAAGAGGCAACCCACGGATTGCGAGAAGATATTTGCAAATCACAGTACAGAAAAAAGGCTGATATCCAGGATCTATAATGAACTTCTCAAACTCAACACACACAAAACAGATAATCATGTCAAAATATGGGCAGATGATATGAACAGACACTTCTCCAATGAAGATGTACAAATGGCTATCAGACACATGAAAAAATGTTCATCATCACTAGCCATCAGGGAGATTCAAATCAAAACCACATTGGGATACCACCTTACACCAGTTAGAATGGCCAAAATTAGCAAGAGAGGAAACAACGTGTTTTGGAGAGGAAGTGGAGAAATGGGAACCCTCTTCCACTGTTGGTGGGAATGCAAGTTGGTGCAGCCACTTTGGAGAACAGTGTGGAGTTTCCTTAAGAAATTAAAAATAGAGCTTCCCTGTGACCTTACAATTACACTACTGGGTATCTAACCCAAAGATACAGATGTAGTGGAATGAAGGGCCATTTGTACCCCAGTGCTTATAGTAGCAATGGCCACGGTCGCCAAACTGTGGAAAGAACCAAGATGCCCTTCAACGGCCGAATGGATAAGGAAGATGTGGTCCATATACACTATGGAGTATTATGCCTCCATCAGAAAGGATGAATACCCAACTTTTGTAGCAACATGGACGGGACTGGAAGAGATTATGCTGAGTGAAATAAGTCAAGCAGAGAGAGTCAATTATCCTATGGCTTCACTTATTTGTGGAGCATAACAAATAGCATGGAGGACAAGGGGAGATGGAGAGGAGAAGGGAGTTGAGGGAAATTGGAAGGGTAAGTGAACCATGGAGACTATGGACTCTGAAAAACAACCTGAGGGTTTTGAAGAGCAGGGGGTGGGAGGTTAGGGGTGCAAGGCGGTGGATATTATGGAGGACACGTATTGCATGGAGCACAGGGTGTGGTGCAAAAACATTGAATTCTGTTACACTGAAAAGAAATTAAAAAAAAAAAAGAAATAACTTCTGTCTTCATGACGGATGGCTTTAGTGGAAAGGCTCATGTGACCCACACATTTATCTCCCACCTAAGGGCATGGTACTCCCTGTGTCTCTTCACTCCAACGATTGATCAGGCTTCCACCTTCCAGAGAGATAGTGTTCGGTGAGAGGCCATTTTCTCCCGTGTTGTGTCTTAGAATTACATTGCTGGACCCTCTTGAAAACAGGGCTTCGTTCTACTTACAAACTGCAAATACTTTGGGCTTCTAGGGGAGATTATTTCATTTTTCCCTTTTGTTAACCACACATATTAGAGTCCACTTCTGTCCTCTGGCCAGACTATGTCGGAGGATGGACTGTTGCTCTACAGTGCTGTTTCTCTTGAAAGGTGCTATCTCAACAGACTTGTTTCTTGATCATAGTGAATTGCATAACACTTTGCTCAAGCTCTCACACACAGTATGGGACATGATTCTGTCTTCTGGGATGAATGGTGTCTTTGGGGTACTGGCCCTCACGACGCCATTGCCTCTTGGCCTGAAGCACAAGGCACGCTCTCCAGCTTTTGTGCTTTGTTTTGAAACGAGGTCTGTCTTCCTGACGGAAGACGTGCCTGGAGAGACACATTATATACGAAGCGGTTGCAGAGTTCAGCATGTATTACTTACCGTGTATTGCACCACCGCTCTTGTCTAATGCCCCCATCAGCCTCGCAGGTGGTAGTCGTAGGATGGACCATTGCAGGATTCCTTCTCATGGATACAGAGATGGAAATTTGCTTAGGCTGTCACTCTGATACTGTAAAGTGCTTTGATCTTCAGGAATCATATTCCTGAAAACGTCTTACTGACAGGAAGCCTCTGAGAGTTAGTATATGGCACTTTGCTTTGGCTTCTTCAAGTATATTTGCAATCACTTCTGCCTTCATGAAGGAAAGCTTAAGTGGAAAGACCCACGCTGCACACACTTCTATCTCCCAGCTAAATACAAGGCATGCCCCGTGTCCCTTCACTCCCACTTTCAAATAAGCTTCCACCTTCCAGAGAGATGGTGTTGGCTGAAATGCAGTTTCTCTCCAGGGTTGTTACCTGGAGTTGCATAATTGTATTCTGCTGACCCTCTTCCTGAAACCAGGGATTCATTGAGCTTAAACATTTCACACTTTGGCTTCCTAGGGGGCATTACCTCAGTTTTCCCTATATGTCGCACACTCCTTGCAGTGTACTTCTGTCTCTGGCCAGACCATGATTGTGGATGGACAGTTGCTCCACAGTGCTGCTTGAGTTGAAAGGTGCTTTCTCAACAGAGTTGTTGCTTGCTCACTGTGAAGTGCATAACACCTTCCTCAAGCGCTCACACACAGAATGGGACATGATTCTGTCTTCCAGGACGAATGCCCTCATTGGGGTACTGGCCCTCACGACACCATTGCCTCTTGGCTTGGAGCACAAGGCACGCTCTCTGGCTTCTGTGCTTTGTTTGGAAATGAGGTCTGTCTTCCTGACAGAAGACGTGCCTGGAGAGGCCCATTGTACACGAAACGGTTCCACAGAGTTCAACATATAATATTTACTTTGTATTTCATCACAGAGGTTGGCTCACACTCCCATCTGCCTGGGATGTGTCAGTGGAAGGATGCCTCTTCTCAGGATTCCTCCTCATAGGTATGGAAGGGAACTTTGTCAGTGCTGTCACTCAGATATTGCAACGTGCTTCCATTTTCAGGAACCATACTTCCCCCCTGAAACTGCTTCCTGAAAGTAAGTACTACGAGACTTCATATAAGGCACTTTCCTTTGCCTTCCTCAAGTAAATTTGAAATCATTTCACTCTTCACAAAGGAAGGCTTGAGTGGAAAGTCTCATGCTGCCCACCCTTGTGTCCCCCACCCAAAGGCATGTTACTCCCTGTGTCTCTTCACTCCAACGATTGGTCAGGCTTCCAGCTTCCAGAAAGAAGTGTTCGCTTAGAGGTCGTTCTCTCCTGTATGGTTTCTTAGAGTTACATTCCAGGCCATTTGCTGACCCTCTTCCTGAAACCAGGGCTTTGTTCCACTTACCATCTGCAAACACTTCGGGTTCCTAGGGGAGATTGTTTCAGTTTTCCCTATTGTCAGCACACACTTTGGAGTCTACTTCTGTCCTCTGGCCAGACTATGGCTGTGGATGGATGGTTGCTCTACAGTATTGTTTGAGTTGGAATGTGCTTATTCACCTGACTTATTTCTCTCTCACAGGGAAGTGCATGACACCTTACTCAAGTTCTTACACACTATGGGACATGATAAGGTCTTTGGAATGAAGTCCCGCTTTGGGGAACTGGCCCTCACGAGAACGTTCCCTCTTGGAAACTACGTCTATCAAAATGGTTTCAAACATGGTGAGGAAAGTGTGCCTTAGGACGGACTCGCAACAGATTTGAGACTTTTGAAACATGGAAGCTGTTGGAACTGACTGTTGAAAACATGAGGAGTTGCTTACAAGGCCCTAATCTCGGGGGTCCGTATGTTTCTCTGAAACGTCCGCTGTCAGGACACCTGCACTTCTTGGCAAGTTCCATGGTGAACCACAGGTTTGTCTGCATGCAGTGCATTTTTAACATATATTTTGGGAACGGAGTTGAGTTTCTTTTTCTGTTTCCCTGCTGTCCTGTTTCTTATGGCACTCCCTTCTGAGTCTGCACCTACTTTGGGGATGTGCTTCCATCGTTCCATGAAGAATGTTCAGGTTCTGTGTTCTGTGTCAGAATCAAGGGGCTCACACATCACATGGCAATGCATACTCCTCAGAGCGACTGGATGAGGGTTACTTAGAAAGCACTCTCCTCTTGGTGCTCTTTCGCAGAGTTAAGGCTATCCCACCATACAGGTACGTACAGATCTATCTGGGCTGTGTCATTCCACATGCCACACCATAGGAACCCTTCTGGTTTCGTGAAACCAATCATAGTCGAAAATGTCTTGTATCTCTGAGTTAAGCACATGGCCATTCCCTATTGCTTCCACATTTATGTTTGAGGAGACCGTGTCCCTGCATCAAGAGTTTGGTTCAAAGGTGCATTCTTCACAGAGTTGCTGGACCAGGATGACGTGTGGAGCAGCAGGGTCCCCACATTTTTGCCCATGGCTGAAAAGGCGCCTCTAGTGCAGAGAAGATGTTCTTTGAAGGATTTTCTTCTCTGTAGTGTGCATTGACCATAGGAAGCTCTGTGTTCAGTGAACCTTGTTCAGGAGGATACCCATTCATGAGAGTGTCTTCCCATTTCAGGAAAAAAGATAGAATAAGGGCGGACTTTGGGCAGGTTAGATACTGGGAGTGAAGTGCAGGCTACGGATGTTAGGCTTCCAAAATGTATACTGAAAGAGCACGACCTGTGGTCATCCAAACTGTCTACCTCTGTAGAAAACGCTTCAAAGGTCCTGAGGGAAGTGTACTTTGGGACGAATTCGTGACGATTTGGAGACTGTTGAAACATGGAAGCTGTTGGAACTGACTGTGTGGTAAACATGAAGAGTCACATAGAGGACCCTAGTTTCAGACGTCCAAACCTGTGACCATAGGAAGGTCTGTGTGCAGTGAAATTTCTTCAGGCAGACACCCATTCGTGGCAGTGTCTACCCAGTCACAGAAAGCCGATAGAACAAGGACAGGCAATGGGTTGGTTGGATACTGTGAGCAAAGTGCAGGCTACGGGTCTTAGGCTTCCATAACGTATACTGGAAGAGCAAGATGTGCGGTCATCCAAAATATCTACCTCTGTGGAAAACTCTTCAAACGTCGTGAGGGAAGTGTGCTTCCAGACGAACTTGCGAAGCTTTTGAGATAGTCGAACTATGGAAGCTGTTGGAACTGACTGTTGGAAAACAAGAGTCGTGCACAGGTCCCTACTCTTGGAAGTCCATACCGGTGACCATAGGAAGGTCTGTGATCGGCAAAACGTCTTCAGGCGGAAACCCATCTGTGGCAGTGTCTTCCCTGTTAAGGAAAGAAGATAGAACAAGGACGGACTCTGGGCACGTTAGAAACTTTGAGGGAATAAGGGCTATGGCTCTTAGGATTCCAAAACGTATACTGGAGGAGCACGACCTGTGGTCAACCAAATTGTCTAACACTGTCAAAGCGTTTCAAACGTTGGGAAGGAAGTGTGCTTTGGGTCGGATTCGCCGCAGTTTCGAAACTGTCGAAGAATAGAAGCTGTTGGAACTGACTGTGTGGAATATAGGAAGATTGCGTACAGGGCCCAATTATCAGACGTAAATACATGTGAGCATAGGAAGGTCTGTGTTCACCGAATCTTCTTGGGGCAGACACCCATCCGTGGCAGTGTCTTCCCAGTTAAGTAAAGAAGATAGAACAAGGACGGACTCTGCATTGGGTGGATACTGTGAGCGAAGTGCAGGCTCTGGCTCTTAGGCTTCCATAACATATAATGGAAGAGCACGACTTGCGTTCATCCAAACTGTCTACCTCTGTTGAAAATCTTCAAATATAGTGAGGGAAGTGTGCTTTGTGTCGGACTTGGAACAGTTTTGAAACTGTCAAAAAATAGAAGCTGTTTGTACTGACTGTGTTGAATATATGAAGATCGCCAATAGGTCCCAAGTATCAGAAGTCCATACCAGTGAGCATAGGAAGGTCTGTGTTCACTGTTACTTCTTTTTCAGGCCCCCATCCGTGGCAGTGTCTTCCCAGTTGAGGAAAGAAGATAGAACAAGGACGGCTTCTGGGCAGGTTGGACACTCTGGATGAAGTGTAGGCTACGGCTCTTAAGCTTACAAAACTTACAGTGGAAGAGCACGACCTGTGGTCATCCAAACTGTTTACCTCTTTCAAAAACGCACCATAGGTAATGTGGAAGTGGGCTTTGGGACGGACTCGAGACTGTTTTGAGACTGTTGAAATATAGAATCTCTTGGAACTGACTGTGTGGAAAACAGGAATAATCATGTACAGGGCCTTTTCACGGACGTCCATACCCCTGAGCATAGGAAGGTCTGTGTTCATGGATACTTCTTCGTGCGCACACCAAATCGTGGCATTGTCTTCCCAGGTAAGGAAAGAAGATAGAATGAGGACGGACTCTGCATTGGTTGGATACTGTGAGGGAAGTGCAGGCTATGGTTCTTAGGTTTCCAAAACATATATTGGAAGCGCACAACCTGTTGACATCCAAACTGTCTAGCCTCTGTCGAAAATGCTTCAAAAGTAGTGAGAGAATTGTGTTTTGGGATGGACTCGCCATGGCTTTGAGACATTCGAAGCATGGAAGCTGTTGGAACTGTCTATGTGGAAAATATGAAGAGTCGTGTACAGGGCCCTAGTCTCAGACCTCCATACTGGTGAGCATAGGAAGGTCTGTGTTCACCGAAACTTCTTCTCGGATCACACATCTGTGGCAGTGTCTTCCCAGTTGAGGAAAGAAGATAGAACAAGGAAAGAGTCAGCATTACTTGGCTACTGTGAGGGAAGTGCAAGCTATGGCTCTTAGGCTTCCAAAACGTATATTGGAAGCGCACGAGCTGTGGACATCCAAACTGTCTAACCTCTGTCGAAAACGCTTCAAAATTGTTGAGGGAAGTGTGCTTTGGGATGGACCTGCGTTGGTTTTGAGACTGTCAACACATGGAAGCGTTTGGAATGGACTGTGTGGAAAACATGAAGAGTCGTGTATAGGTTGTAGTCTCGGACGTCCGTACAGGTGACCTTTGGAAGGCCTGTGTTCAGTGAAACATCTTCAGGTGGACACCCATTCGTGATAGTGTCTTCCCAGTTGAGGAAAGAAAATAGAACAAGGATTGAATCGCGGCAGGTTGGATACTGGGAGTGAAGTGCAAGCTAGGGCTCTTAGGCTTCCAAAATGTATACTGGAAATGCAAGACTTCTTCATCCAAAATGTCTAGCTCTGTCGAAAATGCTTGAAGAGTCATGAGGGAATTGTGCTTTGGGATGGACTCGTGATGACTTTGAGACTTCAAAGCATGGAAGCTTTTGGAACTGACTGTGTGGAAAATATGAAGAGTCACATACAGTGCCCTAGTCTCAGAACTCCATACAGTATCCAACATACAGTATGAGAAAAGGAAGGTCTGAGTTCACCGAAATTTCTTCTCGGGACACCCATCTGTGGCAGTGCTTTCCCAGTTGAGGAAAGAAGATAGAAAAAGGACAGATTCTGGGCAGGTTGGACACTCAAGGTGATATATAGGCTACGGCACTTAGGCTTACAAAACTTATAGTGGAAGAGCACGACCTGTGGTCATCCTAACTCTTTACCTCTTCCAAAAGGAATCATAGGTAATGTGGAAGTGGGCTTTGGGACGGACTTGAGACTGTTTTGAGACCGTTGAAATATAGAATCTCTTGGAACTGACTGTGTGGAAAACAGGAATAATCATGTACAGGGCCTTTTCACGGACGTCCATTCCCCTGAGCATAGGAAGGTTTGTGTTCACGGATACTTCTTCATGCGCACACCAAATCGTGGCATTGTCTTCCCAGGTAAGGAAAGAAGATAGAACAAGGACGGACTCTGCTTTGGTTGGATACTGTGAGCGAAGTGCAGGTTATGGCTCTTAGGCTTCCAAAACGTATATTGGAAGCGCACGACCTGTGGACATCCAAACTGTCTATTCTCTGTCGAAAATGCTTCAAAAGAAGTGAGGGAATTTGCTTTGGGATTAACTCACGACAGCCTTGAGACTTTCGAAGCATGGAAGCTGTTGGAACTGACTATGTGGAATACATGAAGAGTCGCGTACGGGGCCCTAGTCTCAGACCTCCATACCGGTGAGCATAGGAAGGTCTGTGTTCACTGAAAGTTCTTCACGGGACACCCATCTGTGGCAGTGTCTTCCCAGTTGAGGAAAGAAGATAGAACAAGGATGGACTCTGCTTTGGTTGGGTACTGTGAGCAAAGTTCAGGTTATAGCCCTTAGGCTTCCATAACTTACTGTGGAAGAGCACGACCTCTGGTCATTCAAGCTGTCTACCTCTGTCGAAGAGAATCAAACACAGTGCGGTAAGTGTGCTTTGGGAGAGACTCACGATGGTTTTGAGACTGTCGAAGGATGAAAGCAGTTGGGACTGACTGTGTGGAAATCATGAAGAGTCATGTACAAGGCCCTAGTCTCAGACCTCCATACTGGTGAGCATAGGAAGGTCTGTGTTCACCGATACTGCTTCTCTGGACATCCATCCGTGGCAGTGTCTATCTAGTTAAGAAAAGAAGATAGAACAAGGACGGACTCTGCGTTGGTTGGATACTGTGAGGGAATGCAGTCTACGGCTTTTAGGCTTCCATAATGGATAGTGGAAGAGCCCGACCTGCAGTCATCCAAACTGACTATCTCTGTCGAAAAACTTCATGTATAGTGAGTGAAGTGGGCTTTGGGTCCTACTCGCCACAGTTGCAAAACTGTTGAAAAATAAAAGCTGTTGGTACTGACTGTGTGGAATATACAAAGATCGTTAATAGGGCCCAAGTATCAGACGTCCATACTGGTGAGCACAAGAATGTCTCTGTTCATCGAAACTTCTTCTCGGGACACCCATCTGTGGCAGAGTCTTCCCAGTTGAGGAAAGAAGATAGAACAAGGACAGACTCTGTGTTGTTTGGATACTGTGAGTGAAGTGCAGGCTATGGTTCTTAGGCTTCCATAACTTATAGTGAAAGAGCATGACCTCTGTCGACAAGCTTCAAACACAGTGATGTAAGTGTGCATTATGTTGGACTCGCAATGGTTTTGAGACTGTCGAAGAATGAAAGCTGTTGGGACTGACTGTGGGGAAAACGTGGAAAGTTGCGTACAGAGCCCTAGTCTCCGAAGTCCATACAGGTGAGCATAGGAAGGTCTGTGTTCACCCATACTTCTTCGGGTGGACACCCATCCGTGGCAGTGTCTACCAAGTAAAAAAAGAAGATAGAATAAGGACGGACTCTGTGTTGGTTGGATACTGTGAGGGAAGTGCAGGCTACAACTTTTAGGCTTCCATAACGGATACTGGAAGAGCACGACCTGTGGTCATCCAAACTGACTACCTCTGTCGAAAAACTTCAAATATAGTGAGGGAAGTGTACTTTGGGTTGGACTTGCCACAGTTTCGAAACTGTCGAAAAATAAAAGCTGTTGGTACTGACTGTGTGGAATATGCGAAGATCGCGAATAGGGCCCAAGTATCAGACGTCCGACCCGGTGAGCACAGGAATGTCTCTGTTCACCGATACTTCTTCGGGTGGACATCCATCCGTGGCAGTGTCTTCCCAGTTAAGAAAAGAAGATACAACAAGGACGGACTCTGCGTTGCTTGGATACTGTGAGTGAAGTGCAGGATGCAGCTCTTAGGCTTCTGTAATGTATAGTGGAAGAGCATGACCTGCGGTCACCCAAACTGTCTGCCTCTGTCAAAAAGCTTCAAACACAGTGAGGTAAGTGTGCTTTGGAACGGACTCACAACCTTTTTGAGACTGTCGAAGAATGAAAGCTGTTGTAACTGACTGTGGAAAATATGAAGAGTCGCGTACAGGGCCCTAGTTTCGGACGTCCATACATGTGAGCATAGGAAGATCCGTGTTCACCGATACTTCTTCATACGCACACCAAATCGTGGCATTGTCTTCTCAGGTAAGGAAAGAAGATAGACAAAGGACAGACTCTGGGTTGGTTGGATACTCTGAGCGAAGTGCAGGCTATGGCTCTTAGGCTTCCATAACAAATAGGGGAAGAGCATGACCTGCTCTCATCTAAACTGTCTACCTTGTCTAAAAAGTACAGACATAGGAAAATGTGCTTTGGGATAGACTCGCGACTGCTTTGAGACTTTCGAAGCATGGAAGCTGTTGGAACTGTCTGTGTGGAATATATGAAGAGTCGCGTACAGCGCCCTAGTCTCAGACCTCCATACCGGTGAGCATAGGAAGGTCTGTGTTCACTGAAAGTTCTTCTCGGGACACCCATCTGTGGCAGTGTCTTCCCAGTTGAGGAAAGAAGATAGAACAAGGACGGTCTCTGAGTTGGATACTGTGAGTGAAGTGCAGGTTATGGCTCTTAGGCTTCCATAACTTACTGTGGAAGAGCACGACCTCTGGTTATCCATGCTGTCTACTTCTGTCGAAGAGAATCAAACATAGTGCGGTAAGTGTACTTTGGGACGGACTCACAACAGTTTTGAGACTGTCGAAGGATGAAAGCTGTTGGGACTGACTGTGTGGAAAACATGAACAGTCGTGGACAGGGCCCTAGTCAGACCTCCATACTGGTGAGCATAGGAAGGTCTATGTTCAGCGATACTGCTTCTCCAGACACCCATCCATGGCAGTGTCTTCCCAGTTGAGGAAAGAAGATAGAACAAGGACAGACTCTGAGCATGTTGCACATTGCCAGCAAAGTGTAGGCTATGGTTCTTAGGCTAAGTGATATGGTAAGCTATTTGATCTCTCAATCATACCTCCTGTGATGGTTTGTTTTATGTGTCAGTTTGACTGGGCTATGGTACTCAGTTGATTTATCAAACAGGAATCTAGGTGTTACTGTTTTTGGGTGCTGGTCTTAGCCTATCAATAACCAATGTTGTGGTTGGGCTAGTCTCTGTAGTTCTTATTAAGATGGAAAGATACCCTTCAGCAATAACCATGGTGAAACTTAAAGAAAATGAAACTATATTACTTGTAAGATCTAAAAGTTACACAGCACATCTTGGACCACACAATGAGGTCATTGGAGGGGGAGAGAAAGAGAGAAAGCATGCGAGAGAGAGCATGTGAGAGAGACAGACAGACAGACACACACAGAATGGACCTGGGCTTCTGCTTTTATTTGCTGTTAGTGAACTTAAAACATGAGAGGGAATTTAAAGCCAGGAAAAAACAAATGGCCAAATGGACAGTTACTGTAATCAAGTAATATCCCTAAAACCAAGAAGCCTTAGTGTGGGAAGGTGGCCTGGCTCTTTATTCAGAGTGTGGCTGGAAATGTGTGTGTTCAGGATCACAATCTTTTAAGTGGATGCCTCTTTGAAGTGGGGGCAAGCACAGCTTAACTCAGGTACTTGAATTAAAAGAGAAAAACAACAACAAACAACTGTCAGGGTTTACATGACGCTGTGATGATATTTTGAAGATGTGGTTAACATCTATAATCAGTTGACTTTAAGTAAAGGAGATTACTGTGTATAATGCAGGTAGATCTAATCCAATCAATTAGAGGCCTTAAAAGTAAATTGAAGTTTCCTAAAGAAGGCATTCTGCCTCAAGATAGCAGTGTCAACTCCTGCCTGAATTTCCAATGGGCTAGCCTTTCCTTCTTGTTTCTGATTTGCCAGCCACCACAATCGTGTAAACTGGTTCCTTAAAACAGATCTCTCCATCTAATTATATGAGATCACCCACCACATATATATACACACACTATATATGTATCCCCATGTGTATATATACATATATACATATATATGTATATATACATATATATAATGCTGTACTCTGTACAATATAGAGTAATGTGTACTATATACAAGAATAAATGTATATACTAAAATAGCATACACACACACATACACACCCAATATTGATTCAATTTATCTGGAGACTCTGATAAACCTCCCAAACCACTCCTCCAGTTTTCTATAGTTGATGAAAACTCCTCTAAATCAAAATTAGCCCTTAAGGTTATGACATGGGGTCATGGTTGGAACAGGAAATTCATTTCCTGGGGTTGAGACAAAGACCGACTGTCCGTGCATACTAGACAAAAATCTGGGGAGGAAAAGTAAAGAGGAGTAGGAGAAAATAAAGAGACAATCTTCAGTGAGAGATGTAGTGTCAAGAGAACAGGCTCACTGGGATGGCTACAGTGAGAGACCTGGAACCCAGGAGAGAACCTGTAGTGAGTGAGTGTGAAGAAGAGATGTGACAAGGGAGAGGGGCAGACACCAAAAGGAAATGGAGAAGGAGTCAGAGATCAACTATCTCTACAAAAATTATGCCCCAAGCACATACTGATAAAAATGTATTGTAGATAATACCATCAAGAGTCTATCTTTCTCTCCTTCTGGAGAGCTTTCTCAATCAGCAGGGCAGACAAGTGGAAAACACATAGACTCTTGACTCTAAGGCTCACCTAAGTTTATAACCTCTTGTGTGCTGAATAGCTGTGATGCCCTTGCATATATTATTACTTAAATTCTCTGAATTGAGGGAAATAATAGTATCTACCTCACAGGATGATCATATTAAATGAATTAATTAAATGAATTAATTCATCTTAAGTTCCTGGTACAAAATAAGTATCAATAAACACTTAATGTTCATATTCTCACTAATATCACTACCAAGCTGACAGATGTGTCTGTCTCAGGGACTCAGTTGAAGTCATTAACCCTCCAATAGAGGTTTGTTTTGAAAAAATGGTTGAGCAGATCATGGCATTTACATAAGATATGTTCTTACGGAGAGTGTCATAAGCAGGAATATATAACTAGTGAGCCCAAATAATCTTTTGAAACACAGTTGGCATATTACCTCATGTCAAGGAGTGAGTTTATGGGAATCTAAACCAAGGTAGGATAAAAGCTAAGGCTTTGAGGATGGAAAATTTACCTCTAATAGGCACAAAGCTGATTAAAGGAATACTAAATTAAAACATGTTCACATGCTAGAATCAAGGGGATATTAAAAAGTATGGGGGGTTCAGATGCCATTTGAACTGTAGAGGCTGCAGGCCTTCCCAGGTTCACTTCTGAGGATTTGTCAAGTTCCTGTGCAGAGAGTGACATTTAAGCTCAAGTAACTCAGCTTTTACTACCCAACTGAATTCATTCCTGTCATAGAGAGTAAGCTGAGGTCATTGACAATCGGGGCTTCCACACAAATTTTGCAATGGGTATTGTGACCTTAGAGTTTTAGTTACCACTCTCATTTGGGCTTGAAGAGGAAGACTTTGGAGGACAGGGTGAAAATAATATTCTGGCATCTCTCCAGTCATGGAGGGTATATGTTCCCAGCAATCAATTCAGCACTCATTAACAAGATGTTAACGTTGTGTCTTCATTGAGTTAATATCATCATTGCCCCATCACAGGGACCTATTTTGATAACAAGTAGACTGGGATCCTTCAAGCATGACATTTGTCCACCAAATTATTTCATTGAGTGACTACTTAATTGTATTTAATTTTTAGTATTTGTCATAGACTCTATCTCAACTTTGATATCTTACAAATCACATTGCAGTATTCCAGGCTGCTTAATTTCTACATCAGACATATCAAGTGGAAGGAAGTTTTTATGGGAAGGATGAAATAAACTCACAAGGTACTTTCATGCCTGAGATGAGATGTGATAGTGTTTTTCAAAGGTGCTATTTTTCTGGTAGATCCTTTCATGTGAGTGTTGTATCAGTTATGTAATTTCCTATGAGGACACTTGGATGCTATGGGCAGTCTTTATTTTTATTCTAAGTGGTGGAAAATATAGAAACACCATAATATTTTAAACCCCAAAAAGCAAACATTTAACTAGTACTCAGGGGCAGCATAGGATGCTAGTGAAAAACCAAGTCTATATCAATTAAAAGAAATCAGTCCAAGAAAATAATCCAACAAGCTGGTTTTGCAACATGTTGAGCAATAGTATTATTTATTTTTCTTTAATATTTTAGATGCATTAAATATTTAGTATCTGGGGAGAAAAAAAACCTATATGACAAAAGACTTGTACAATATGGTATCCTAATCTGAATGAAGATTAAATAGGAAAGAACATAATGACTTTGCATACAATCTAATTGGCCCATTTTTGTACCAATTTTTCCATTTAGAAAGTCAGATTTACCTACAGCCTTTATCTTTGTGGTTGTATTTGCACAATCACTTTGTTACATTTGCTGATTTGACCCCAAATATTCGTTTATATCTTTCACAATGACTGCGAGCCATTAGTTTTCTCCTTGTATTTTCAGTTGGAATCTACTCATTATTGTTATAAAAGAGCATTGATTTCTGAGTATCACGCTTTGTTGGTGTTGATTGGGTCTTCTAAATGAGCAATGATTTCTTATTTTTAGAGATAACATTTGTTGTTCCCGTGGGCACCTGATTAAAATGACTAGGTAGACACAAGTGTTTTTCAAAGCCAATTTAAAGGATGTAACTGATATAATAATCTTTTAACTCAACAAAACACATCTTTTTCCTTTTAGAAATAATAGTAACCAGTCCATGGTAAATTTAACTGTGACTTTATCTGAGGAGTTAATTTTTTCAGCTTTTATCCCAAAGAGTGGCACAATACAAACATCATACATCATTTGCATGCCATGCTCACATCCGCATACTGCTTTCATAGTTCACCCAGCTACTCTCTCCACATCTGTACGTATGTGTTGTACTAGTTTCATGACCAAGGTATTTTGACATTCTTTGATTCTTCTTTTTACTGTTGCTACTGAACAGAGTTTCTTTTTTTAATACATTTTTAAAATTAAATTAAATTAAATTTTTTGGTGTATGTGTTCCAAAATTCATTGTTTATGCATCTGACCCAGTGCCCCTTGCAATGCATGCCCTTAATACCCACCAGAGTTTCTTTTTGAATACTAAAATTTTATTTAGAAAATAAATCCAAAAACCTTTAAAATTAGATATGTCTTTTGGGTTTAAGACAACGGGCTAAGAATTTTTATAACTACTACTACAAATTATTACCCAATACATGTTTTTGTGTTTTTTAATTTTAGCATAACAGAATTTACTGAAATGTTGATTGCCTGACTCATTTGGCTGTCTGATTATCTGTTAGGTAGCCTGTAATATCTTAAGGAAAATGCTACATCTTTCAAGCAGATATATGTTTCCAGTTTCTCCTGAAGTACAAAGCAATAAAAAAAAAAACTACCCCTTAGTGTTTACTGAAGAATCTAGTGAGTATATAAATTGATGCTTTGAAATAAATTGGGTTAACTGATCTTTATTTTCAAGACATTTTCTTTCACTTCATAAATTGATATTTACTGCTAAAAATAAAATAAGAGAACATATGCATTTTGATAAGTTTGAGTTATGGTGCTCAGCACTTAGTTAGTCAGGCTGGCTTCAACTTTAATCACCTGAGATCAATTCACTTGGATTTAATAAAAAAAAAATCTACCATTTAAAGCTGAATAATTTGCAACAATATGGATGAACCTGAGGACATCATGTTATGTGAAATAAGCCAGACGCAGAAAGAAATCCTGCATGATATCACCTCTATGTGGAACTTAAGAACATCAATATAATCATAACAGATAATAAAATGGTGGTTGCCAGGGGCTGGAAGTGGGGGAAATGGGGAGACATTGGTCAAAGGGTATAAACTTTCAGTTAAAAGATGGAAATTATGGAGACCTAATGCACAGCATGGTGATTATAGTTAATAATAACGTATTGCATACTTGTAATTTGCTAAGTGAATAAATAGCAAGGATTCTCCTTACAAAAAAAAAGAGAAAACAATGGGAGGCAACATATGTTGGTTGTGTTGATTAGGGTAATCATTTCACAATGCAAATATAGGTTAAGCATTATGTTGTCTATCTTAAGCATGTACAATGTTTATTTTTTCATTATACCTCAATAAAGCTGGGAAAAACTCTACCATCTAAATATACAATTTTACACTAAACATTTCATCCTCATCATACATGTAAGGCAGGGAAGTGGAAGCCAGAAGGCCCCTCTGCTTATAAAACTCGTGAATAGTTTTTATCCCCTTCATAACAAGGCAACAGTTGCCAAAATGCTCTTGGGTTCAGCAACTTTCTTTTATTTTTCTGATTCCTTTCTTCATTATACCTTCTTTACATCACTTTATCTTATCACCTTGGTCTGAATTTCTTTTTTCCTCTAAATATTTACATTAAGCATTCTCTTTCCTGAAACAGACAGAAAAGTATTCCTTTCCAACATATTTGCCTCCTTAAATTCTTCCTACAATATGTTATATTTAAATTAAAGTGATACAAAATACACAGAATCAACTTATGCATTTCTTGACACATTAGACACCACAAGTATCAAAGATAACTCTATTTTTGGTAAATATCAAGAATGTGTTTGCATTTGAATAAATACATATGTATGTGTATCTTTGATTTTAGCTTCCTATAGGTGAGGGCCACCCCATGCAGACTACTTAACTGTGAAATCTGTATTAATCTTCATCTGAATCAATATTAGGAATAGATTAAATTTTAGATGACTGAAAGTTTTTTGAGAATCTATCCTAAAAGCGGGAAAAGAAAATTAAAAAGAAAGTACTTTTTATATGAGTTGATAAAATATTAAAGTTGATTGAGCTTGAGTGTTCATCAGCTAGTGTCGCTGAAATTATGAAGACATAATTTTAGGTTTATCCCCTTCTATGTCTTTTTTTTTTTAAAGACCCTGAAGGAAGAGAATTGAGTCTTCAGAAATCAAAATGAGAAATGCAGAGAAAATAGAAATGTTTTCCTAAAGTGCTTTTACTCTTGTTACACAAAGGTTGGGAAATGGTATCAAAGTTGGAAGGAGTGTGCTAGTTTCTCATATGTACCTTGATTGCTCACCAGGAATTAATCACAACATTTAGCTTTCATCTAGTGATTAAAACAAGTTTCTGGTAAGTTTAATAAACTCCTGTTTATACAAGCATTGTTCTTCTGAAACTGCAAGTTGCCATGACTAGCATTTGAAAACGTATATACATTTCTAAACCTAGAAAGAAATTTCATACATCTTTGTCAGTCCTTATTTGGTGCAATACTTCCCCGCCTTGTTTTTTCTTTCTTTCTTCTTTTTTTTCCAAAGCCTATTTTATTGAGGTATGACTGACATTCAAAAGCTGTGTATATTTAATGCATACAACTTGATGAATTTGGAAATATAAATATGAAACCATCACCACAATCTATGCCATAAATGTATCAGTAACTTCCAAAAGTTTCCTCCCAGCCTCTTGATGATAATGATGGTAATGAAAACACTTCATATAATAAATTTTTAGATGAGCAATACAGCATTGTTTTCTATAGACACCACACTGTACAGAAGATCTCTGGTATTATCATCTTCCATAGCTAAAACTCCGTACCCTTTGACTAATACATCTTCATTTCTGCCTTGCCCCAATCCCTGGAAATGACCATTCTACTCTTTGCTTCTAGGATTTTGACTGTGCTAGAGTCTGCATGTAAGTGTACCAAGTCATATCTGTCCTTTTGTATCTGTTTTATTTTTTTTATTTTAGATTTTTATTTATTTGAGAGAGAGAAAGAGAGAGAATGCACACAAGTAGGGGGGAGGGCAGAGGGAGAGGCAGTTTTCCCACTGAGCAGGAGCCGGATGCGGGACTCAATTCCAGGACCCTGAGATCATGACCTGAGCTGAAGGCAGATGCTTAATGACTGAGCCACCCAGGTGTCCCTTGTATCTGTTTTATTAACCTTAGCATAATGTCTTCCAGGTTTATACATGTTGTCACAAATCACACTATTTCCTACATTTCTAAGGCTGGATAATATTCTATTGTTTGTGTATACCATATATTTTAGTCCATTTTTCTGTCAACAAACACTTAGCTTACCTTTATGTCTTGGCTATTGTGAATAATGCTCAGTGGACATGGAAGTGCAGATATTTTTGTTTCTATTTCAGGTGAAATGTATTGAAGTTTCCATGGCTTGCTTTACAAAACATTGACCTTATACAAGATAATTAATAAGGAGAAAAGTGTTGTTGCAGAGAAGAGAAATGAGATTAGCCAGCATTAAAGATACCAAGAACCTTAGAATTTGTGAACATAATAATAGATATATAATATACCAAAATAGTATAGTCCTCACTTATTCATTACCTAATTTAAGTCAAAAACTGTATACCTTACATAATCTCAGAAAACATTATAATCTCCAATTGCAAGAATAAAGAAATGGAATCAGAAAATTTAAGTGGCTTACTCAAGACCACATAGCTAGTGGGTGATAAAGTTAGGAATTGAATTGGGATCCAAAACCCATATTTGTTCTGTTTATTACACCAGCTCTTGTCAGAGAGCACACATCAGTAGTGATATTAGTAATGATATTAAAATAAACTCTCACTGTGGACTATTAGAGATGGTAGATTGACTTTGTACTCATCACTTGTCAGTTTAGATTGAACATAAATAGGTAAAACTCAATCAGGTTTTAGAAACAAGAATAAAATAAAGAGAGAAAAGTGAGTCTTGCTTAAGATCCCAAGTTTTTGACTGGAGCACAGCTGGGTAAAATCCAGGAGACGCTTGTGTCAGCTATCAATAGTTCTCTAGAGCATTCTGTTTTAGCAAACCTGATTTTAGATAAATTGGAAAAGATTATCAATAATACTTTGTGTAGGCTGTTGAACAAGAGCCATGATTCTAAATAGAGAATGGACAGAAGGCTCACCTTATTAGAGGAAAATTCTCTAGGCTCAGGACTGCAACAATGGGACTCAGTCTAGTAGGACATGATGAATGAAAAGCAGACGATGTTAATCTTTCCTCATTCTCCTCTTGTCCTTCTCCTTTTCACCTTGGAAAATATGGTGCCTCAAACCCTATCTGATACCTTTTAAGGAAGATAAGCATTTTGCAAAAATGTTCCAGGGAAAGTGAAGCATTTTATGGGAGATAGGCTAGGTGTTTGGAAGGAGGAAATTTAAAAGGAGAACCCAGAAAAATGGAAAGATCTGAACAAAGGAAGGAGTCTCTCTTTGATAGAACATTTTCCTAACTTACAATATTGCTTAGCACATAAAGTCTAGCCTCTCTATGCTAAAGGTGATTGGACTTTACTAGAGGGCAGATGATTTGAACAGCAGAGGTAATATAAATGAGGTGCTCATTAGATAGGGCTGTAAGGAAAATGACATTTTATTTTATTTTTTAAAGATTTATTTTTTATTTATTTGACAGAGAGAGAGAACAGAAGTAGGCAGACAGGCAGGCGGAGAGAGAGAGAGAGAGAGGAGGAAGCAGGCTCCCTGCCTAGCAGAAAGCCTGATGCAGGGCTCGATCCCAGGACCCTGAGATCATGACCCGAGCCGACGGCAGAGGCTTAACCCACTGAGCCACTCAGGCGCCCCGGAAAATGACATTTTAAAGAAAAAAGAAAATCACAATAGGGAAGAGAATCTGTACGATTTTCTCACAATTAGAGATTCTATAGAAATCTCTGATACAGACATCTGTAACTTGAGTCAAGCAAAATGGATGCAGTGGTGCTTTTGTACACCAGGGGGCGTATCATAATTGTTCATTCTTTGTCCACCACCTTTTGGGATTTCTAAATACTTTTCAGAACTCTTTCATTCACTCGTTCTGTCATCTCCTTGTTCATATGAATATCTTTCAAGACTGCACCTTGTCTCTTCTAATGTTATTCTGGAACCCAAAGATCTGATGTAAGCTGGAAATTTTTAGTTGAAGTATCATTTATAAGCCAACTGAGAGCCATTTTAAGATTGGAATAAAACTTTTTAATCTTCCCATTCTTTATTTCCAACCCTAAATTCTTTGTTCTATGAAGTCTGACATTTCTGTTGAGGTAGAAACTGCTGCAAATTAGGATGAGCACGACCTAGAGTTTCTTAACATATGCTTTGGGTGGTTGTCCTCCAATGTTAGCTTGCTGAGGATATTTTGGACTTCATTTAGAACAATTCTCATTAAAAATCAATGTCATATTGGGACACAAATGTTCTAAAATGTTGTTTAATGGCTCCTAAGAAAAATTATTCATTAAGAAAACTCCTTTCTTTTTACCTACTAAAGAGTATATATTTTTGAGACTATTATAACCTACGGTATACAGTAAGTACTATTTAGTCAACAAGGATAACAAGGATATATGCATATCTGTATATTTTATTGCAATACATATAGTTTATGTATATAAACTTTTATATATAAATTCATATATTATATATCGTTTATTAGTATATATGGCATATATATTATAATATATAGTTTATTATAATTTCAGGACACATGGATAATGTAAAATTGAATACAAAAAGTTATTCTTATACTTTCTTGAAGAAACAGTTCACAGTTTTAGTGTGTTGGACACCAATATTCTAGAGAAAGAGCTTTGTCAGCCAGTTGATTTTTCACACTTGAACCCAAAGGAACAGGAGCTGTGTGTCAATGACAGAAAACATAATTTCCTATGTTCCTTGCAGAGCACAGCCTTTGTAAGGCAAGTACCTCCTACAGATCAGAATTAGGAAACATATCAGAGAGCAGCAACAAACATAGCTTCTGAGGCATGTCATCAATCATACTCCATTTACACTCTGGAAATATCTCCGCTGGTAGTCAATTCTGTTTTCAGAGGTCAAGTGGAGTACTCTTCTCCTCTTAAATGCAATGCAAACTACAAACCAAAGCTAAGTGGCTGGATTGTGGTTTATTTCTCAAGAGACTCTGATAATTACAAGTGAAAAAATCCTGGACTGCTCTCATGATAGAAGGTTTTGGAAAGAAATACACCAATGTACAAGTGTTGCCTAGCAACATGGTTTTCATAAGGAAAAGCCAATTGTTGAACCTTTCAGAAAGTCATCACTGAGGATACCACATTCCTACCCTTTTAATGAAAGGGTGAGACAACTGGATAGAAGACTAAGTCCTTTTAGACCCCACTATCAATGAATTAGTGATGCTTACATAGGAAGTTCCAATATTTATTTCCTTATGCAATAACTCACATTTTATGGGACATTGCTGACAAAGTAAGCATGTACTTCAGTGTGATGTCAACCCCTCACTCCACCAGATTACCTCCACTATCTCCTGAAGAAGTAGAAAATGACAAGGAAAATGATCATTACATCAGAGTATTTTTCGTATTAATTAATGGCTTAAAATTGGCAAGGAGAGTAATATTGCAAGGATCATTATTTAAAACACTGACTGTGGAATCTTTTCTAATTACAAATGCAATAAATGTTAATGGAATATCTACTATGTGATTAAAAAGAAACTGGGCTGGATGTTATATTAGATTTTTAATGAAGGTAATACTCAAATGGTAGGAAATAAACATTCATGAGTGGCCATATTACCAGGAGAACACTGGTAAGTACCATCTCCTTAAGCAGCGGGATTCTTCTGAGGGGATGAAACTATGAAAGGCTAAGAGTCTAGCATTTCAAAGTATAAAAACAGAGCAATGTCCCAAACAAAAACAAAGGTTTATCAAAGCATGGTGTGAAGAGAAAATTAATGAACAACTTGGAGTATGGTAAGAAATGAATCTGCAAAAGCAGCTTGGGACCAAATCAAAGACTCTTCTGTGTAAGAACTGTACTGAATAAAAAGCAGACAGAACTAAGCCCTGGCTTCAGAAACCATTAGGCATGTATCCTTGGGCATGTTATTTGTTTTCTCCTATCTTGGGTACCTACCACAAAGAGTTGTGAGAATTAAGTAAGATACTTCATGCAAAGACCTAACTCCATAGGCACCCAGTAATGAGAGCTCCGTAGTTTATGTAAGTGAGTATGAGAGAGTCACAGGAAAGGATTCAGGACATCTTATTTCAAATACTATCTTAGGTCGCATTTGTTTTGTTTTATTTTCACACAGACACACTTAGCGTAGAAATTATATAGACATAGTCTTCTTTCACAAGGAAATATGCTCTTTTGTTTTGTTTTGTTTTGTTTTGTTTTGTTTTAAAAACATAGCGCCCTCTCTTGGAGCATGTTGGTGGCTCAGTTGGTTAAGCATCTGACTCTTGATTTTGGCTCAGGTCATAATCTCAGGGTCCTAGGATGGAGCCCCTTGTGGGGCTTTGTGTTCAGAGGGAAGTCTGCTTAAGGATTCTCTCCCTCTCCTTCAGCCCCCCCCCCCACTCTTTTTAGTTAACATTTAACTGAGTGATGGGAGGGGTCAGACTAAAGCCAGAGGTAAGAAGGGACCAGAGACCTGGTATCACTTTGCTAAGGGCAAACCAGTAATGGGTTAGTCTCTCTGCTGAAATCAGAACTGGCATGAATGCCATGAATTGTTGTCGATTTAATGACTCAACGTGGTAATGGTACTGGAATGTAAGCTCTCTGGGGTCAGAAACCTTCTTGGCATGTTCACCACTTTACCCAGCACTTGCCTGACATAATGGGTTAAAGGGTGTTGACTGATTGGCTGCTTATTGATGCAGAAGTCCTTTCTGACTCACCCACTCTAGGGTTCTACTCACAACTTATTTCCTTAATTGGATTCTAAGTATTTTAATGGTGTGAGGTGTTGACTTTTAATTCTTTGGGTTCCCCACAGTTCCTTTAAATACCTGTGATATTTTTAAAAGGTTCTCAAGAAAGGTGGGTGGCAATTAGTTCAAATTACAGCTTTTCATGTGATAAAGCTGTATGATCAGAATATTTTCAGGCATCCAGTTACCTCTGGTCATACTAGATGCTTAGCCATGGAAGACACTAATTCAACGTTTGAGGACTAATGGCTAAAATTATGTTGAAAAATTTCCTTAAAAAGATAAAAGATTTCCAAAAATAAAGTATTTTATAAGATCTGTGACATATAAATAGATTTCCCTCACCACCAACTTGCAGGAAATTCAACTAAATATTAATGTATGTGACATATTCCTGCCAGCAATTTCATTAAAGTGATAGATTTCTCTAAATCATCATATTTAGATGTTACACCCACTAATAACACTTTATGGGTTAGAACACCAGGTGATAAACTCTATCTTAGGCCACTTTCTAAAAATGAATTCAGCAGAACGACTGTCATCTGTTATTCTGAAAACTTCAGTCAGGTCGCCTGGGGCTCCCTTTGGCTTCTGTCCTGCAGTTTTCCCATCCAAGCCACTTTATTGTCTTCCTAGCACTTTCCAAGATAGTTACCATTTCCACAGTGACTGCCGTGATTCTTTCCACAATACCAGTAGCTACCAGAGTTGTGGCCAGTCCCTGTATTTCCAGCTACGATTTTCTCCCTCTCCCATCCTTGGCAAAGAACTTATAACAGATCTTGGGATTCTGGGGGTAGGTTCTACCACCTGAGGATCCCTGGGGTTTCAACCATTGAGTTATGAACATCTGTGATATCTTACCATGTGGAGAAACTGGTCACCCGTGACTGCTTCAGAAGCATCTGGGAACTACCACTAAGTTCACAGGAATTCTCAATCAATGCCCTGGCCTTCTTTCTAGAAGTCTTCTTGTCATGAATATCAGGAAACTGCAAAGTTTCCATTCTGAGGAAATTGCACAGCAATGCCTTTATGAAAGTAACAAATATCATCTATAATACAACAAATAGTGTTCATGAGATAATGCATGTGTATTAAAGTCCATATAAACTGTAAAACACTACACAACATTAAGCTTTGTTGAGTATTGCTTGAAAGAATTCAAGCTCGAATATCTACTTAATTAATCTCTTTCTTGAATCACAAATATAAGCAGAGATATATGTGGATTATTTTTAAAAACATTGATTTAAACTTGCATCAATGTATTTTCTAATTTTTACTTATCCTAAAAGAGATAAAGGCTCTGATTTTGTCTTAACTATCTTTCAATCTAAGGCTTGAATTTCGCTGAATAAAGAGTGTCCAGAAATCTAAAATTTCTTCAGTGGACATCTAGTGACCTGTGGTTGAACCTTGGTTTGCTAGAAATTTTTTTCCACTTACTGGGGGAGAGACAGTGTGCAGTTATATAAAGGAATGGAATTATTTTGAGATCATTTCAAGTAGGAAGACACAGAAATAGCTGCTTTAATAACTCTCATGTTGGCAATCTCAATACCAAAATTTTCCAATATCTGAGCACTACATCATTAGTGGGCCACAAAAATCTATTTTTTGATGGTGACAAGTACTTCTTTTAATAAGAACTAATAGAATGGAATAAAACAAGATGGGATGAGAGAGGATAGGAATGGTAGGGTCATCTTAGACATTTTTTTTTTCCTGAGCATTTGGTTCTTAGGAAACAGTAAGAGAGAGAGAGAGAGAGAGAGAAATATACACAGAGAGAAAAAGAGAGAGAGGTAAATCAGTTCTGAAGTAAAATGTGTTTCTCAGTATGGGTTCGGGTGACACAAGTTTGAAAGCCTCTTCTATACAAGAACATTTCTTGGCACCTATCCCTATGGTGTGGACACTCTGCAGTAGAGCTGTTCTGGATACAGTTTTAAAGACACATACACAGAGGGAGTAGTAATAAAATTCCCATGGCAAGTGTCCATTTAAATTATACAACATTTGAAAACAATTTTAATTAGATAAAACTTTAACTAGATAAAACTTGTTTCTAATGCACTTAAGCACACATGGGGATTTTCTTTCTACTATGTTTTTTTTTTCTTTTAAAACTGCCCTGTAAGTTGTTTGAGGGTAAGAACTATCTTCTCATCTTTGTACACCCAAGGACAGTGCAGTGACTGCCACACAGCTGACATTCAGTAAATATATCTTAACTATCCACTGAAGAAATCTCCATGGTTAAGGACATATAAATTAAAACGAGTAAAATAATAGTGGACAGAATCCAGCATTTATCAGCTGTCTTCCATTAGATAACAAGTGTTGTCTCCTTTAAATCCTTAGACTAATCCTACCACATAGATGATTTTATTCAATTGTAAAAATGAAGAAATTGAGGCTAGGATGTGAGTCACTCAAGGTCACCAGCTCACGGGCCAGTAAAAAAAATCACCCTTGACGAATAAATTTAACAGGAAAAAAGAATTTAAGTAGATTTCTCAAGAAAGTGTGTAAACTAAATGAGGGGATCTTAAGTCCTCTTTCTATGACATTCCAACTCAGAGGACACTCAGTCTCTTAGCCTATCAATAAATACCTCTTTCTCACTCTTTCTATCTCTGTTTATCTTTCCCTGTTTGGTTACTTAGTCTTATTGAATTTATTTTTTTAAAGATTTACTTATTTATGTTAAAGAGAGAGGTTGTGAATGGGAGGTGGGGGGCAGGGAAGAAGAAAAGGGACAGAGGGAGAGAGAGAATCTCAAGCAGAATCCACACTGAGCATAGAACCCCACACAAGGGACTGGATCTCACAACCTGGAGATCATGACCTGAGCTGAAATCAAGAGTTAGACTTGGAACTAACTGAGCCACCCAGGCACCCCAGTCAGCTGGTTTAAGAAACACTTTTTAAAAAGGGAAATATTTTTATTCGTAATAGAGCTCATGTCCAGGTGCCTGGATGGCTCAATGGGTTAAGTGTCTGCTTTCTCCTCAGGTCATGATCCAATGTATTTTGACAAAGGTATCGAAAAAGGGATGAAGCAAACAAATTGCAAGACAATGGACAAAAATCGAGGAGCTCAGTCATTTCATGAAATATCAATGGTTTCTATACTCTAATGAAAAGATTAAATTGGTTAGATTGCATCAATACTCACATACACACATAATGATGTGCTGCTTCTATGAGATACAGAATCAGCTCACCAAGGCAGAAACAAAATTCGGTAGTATTGAACACCTAAAATGGAACAACTCTTCTACCAACCTAGAAGGGGACATCCTAGTGAGTCTCAGAATGGATGGAGGAAACAGTGAAGGTATAAGAACTGGAAAAAATGAGCAAAATGCGTAAAGAAAGATATTCTAAGAGAATGTACAAAGTATTAGAATCAGAAGATAAGTAAAAAAATACAGAAAAATTCCTTGGAATTCTGTGACATAGGAACAAAGGTTGAAAATCCTATTGATGAGAGTGTAAGGACTTATTTAGAAACTGTCCCTGCTCCCCTCCCCCCAGGGGATTTACTTGGAGACAAGTCCCAGAAACCAGCTTCAGGAAACAAAGCCCAGATACAAAGGTGACATCCGATCAGTGGCGGGGGGGGGGGGGGGGGGGTGGATGCATACTGTCTCCCTGGTTACCAAGGAGGATGAGCCCCGCCCTTTGGGCGCCAATCCCAACCAAGGTGGAATAGTCTGGTTCAAATGTCTGCTAGGGTCAATTGTAACGGAATGGGTCACCTAGCCTCACTATGGAGTTTCCTGTGTGTGTTACAATCTCATTGGCCACCTGTGCGTGGCCAGGCCCGACCGCATGGCCTTTGCCCTTAAAAGCTATTCTGTGAAATAGACAAGGGTAGCCCTCTCTTGGAAGAGGTGCGGCCCAGAACGTTCAGTGAGATTCTTGATGCTTGGCGCGAAATAAAGCTTTGCTTGACCTTCGCTTTGTATCAGTCTCGCTCCTTTAATCACGGACCCATTATCGGGGCATAACAGAGAGCACCAAAACGAGGACTTCATCTATGCAAAGACTTTAGACAGCCTCTACCCAGCAAGTCTCCACCCAGAAAACCATCAAAGATGACTCAGGGGAATGTAGGATCTAAATCAATGGGATGTCCAATAGGTTCATATGTTACCTAGGTTAAGAGAACAGGTTTCTAGATTGGATGATCGGTATTGTAAAGTTTCAATTGACCCCACCTTGATGGAGAGATTCCGTGCAATCCCAGTTTCCTAGCTAGGAAGTTCCTGGTTACGTGGATAAGCCAATTCTTCTATTTCCATGGACATGAAAAGGACTAGTCATTCCCCAGCAAATCTGAAGAAAGAAGCGAGGGCAAGAGTGAGGGAGAAAGAGAGTGAGAGGAGAATCTGATGGCATAGGATTTCCTACAAAAGGACTCTTGACATGACCGGAGAAAACAGACAAACAGAAAAGGGCAGACTTTGACCAAGTGGTGCTAAACGACGCGAATTTCCATATGGAACAGAAGAGCCTAAAATGCTCTTCCAGACTGATGGAGCCTAAATATGAAAGAGGACATCAGAAGTGTTCTGCAAGATACAGTAGGAAAACCTTTTTAGGATCTGGGGGAGGTGGCAGAGATGAGTGGAACAGGACGCCAAAAACAGGAAGCACCAGAAAGGTGGGGAAGTTGGACTCGACTCATTCCAAGCTGAAAAACAAAAAATCTTGCCCACCACATGACAAGACTAAAACTATGAAAGGCTCCGTCGGGATACCAGCTAAGGAACTGTATCCAAATCTAGATAGGATAACTCGGAATCAAGAAAGAAAGGTAGGTCACTTCAAAACAATGAAAATCCTGGAACAGAAAGATCCCAAGGAGAAAACCTTCAGCCAAGAAACACATGAAAAGATTCCTAACATCCTCAGTGATCACAAAAGAGCAGAGGAAAACACAGTGTGTTACTGTTAACACAGAGAAGGCAGACCCAAAAAGTGTTGCTGAATCCAACAGATTGGAGAGTGCAAAACTGATTGAATCATGGAGTGGGGCAGCTGGGTGGCTTCATTGTGCAGCATCTGCATTCTGCTGGGGTCCTGATGCCGGGGTCTTGGGATCAAGCCCTGCCTGGAGCTCTCTACTCAGCAGGAAGCCTGCTTCTCCCTCTCTCACTTGCCCTGCTTGGACTCCCTCCTCTCTATTTGGGCTCCCTCTCTCACTGTGTCTCTCTTTCTGTCCAATCCGTCAATCCATCAACCAATTCCTTCAATGCAAGAAGTAAAAAGAAAATGTGGACGCATGGGGTCCTAATGAACGACAAGACTCTTGAGGGTTCTTTTATTATTATTTTTTAAGATTTTGTTTCTTGCTTTGACAGACAGAGATGAGAAGTAAGTAGAGAGAGGTAGGCAGAGAGAGAGGGGAAAACAGGCTCCCTGCTAAGCCAAGAGCCAGATGCAGGGCTGGGTCCGCAGGCTGGTGCCTGGCCAAGTCCACCGAGAAGCCCTGCAGCAGCTCCGACAGTCCCCTGGGGATCTCCCCGCACATCCTGCCTGCCCCTCCCCCGCAGGCGGGTGCCTGGGCTCAGCCCTCACCTCCTCCCTGGACCAATCTGCGGCCCCGCCCCCCCAAGCGAGCGCGCTCAGATGGCGCTGGAGGCACTGGCTACTTGCTGCAAGTGCTGGGGCTCTTGGTGCTCAGCTGTTCCCTGCAGCAGTGGCGGGGGTGGCGGCAGCTGAGGGAGCGTGGCCCTAGGAGGGCGGGCAGCATGTCTGCTCCTCCAGCTCACCCCGGGGCTGGTGCTTCTCTCCCCACCCCTCCCACTCTCAGCCCTTGTTCATTTCTCTGAAGGGTTTTCCTTGTTTGTTTTCATGAAAGAACACAGGGGTGTGGGGGAGGTGGGAAGGGTAGGACCAAGAGAGAGTCCTAGTGGACTCTGCCCTGAGCCCAGAGCTTGCCTCAGGACTCCATCTCAAGAGCCTGAGATCATCACCTGAGCCAGAACCAAGAGTTGGGCACTTCACTGAGGGTGCCGCCCAGGTTCCCCTCAGCTGTTGTTGACCACTTTCTGGGGACGGGCGCCTGCGTGGCTCCATTGGTTGAGCGACTGCCATGGGCTCAGGTCAAGACCCCGGACTTGCAGGATCTCATCCTGCCTCAGGCTCCCAGCTCCTTGGGGAGTCTGCTTCTCCCTCTGACCTTCTCCTCTCTCATGCTCTCTTTCACTCATTCTCTCTCAAATCAAGAACGAGCATCTTTCCAAGAAATTTCTTGAGATTTGTTTGATGGGCTTGAGTGTGGTGGATCTCAATGATGACTTTTCTCATCGGATGCAGACACCTTGAGGATGGCCATGTCTTTCTAAGTGGGTCCTTTGTGGTTCTGAAATGTCTTCTTTCACTGTTCCTTCTTCGGGTGTCTTTCTATTGTCTCTTGTCAAGGCCTAGGAAAATCAGCCTTTTAGGATTCCTTTGGGGACGGTCTAGCCCTTTTCATCATTTTTCTTGTCCCAAAATCTAGACTCTCCTCAGCATCCTTCTATGTAGAGTCTACTTTTCACTGACATATTGAGGGCTTTTCTTTCCATAGAATGTTAGTCGGTCATTCTGAAGGTCATTGTTGAAATGTTGAAGTTGAAGTCTACTCCGTTGCTAGTCGTGTTTTCTTTTTTCCGTCTCTTCCTTCTTCCCTTTTGAACTGCCTTCCTTTAGATGACCTGAGTCATTTGGAGGCTGCTCTCTGCCTTCTACTATTGGCTGTCACACAGTCAGTGAACGATTATTAGGTAATTCAGACTCTTTCTCAGATTGTACTCCCACTTGTTGAGGGAATCTGTAGAGAAGTGTTAGTTGAGGGATCATTTCATCTCGGTCCTAACTCATGATCCTTGCTGGGTCTGTCCTGAATATTCTGACTTCGCCAAAAGAAGTCCTCCCTCTGGCTGCTTGGAACTCCAGTGACCTCTAGCCTTGTATGAGTCTTGGCAACCATCGGGTTCAGTTGTCTTGACTCTTTGTTAGAACCTGAGGCATTTTCTTAGACACAGACTGCTTCCTATTGAGCAAGGACTCAAGAGGACTCTAGTGTGTATGTCCAAAAGCTTGTTTTCTACTTGACTTCCTTCTTTCTGGAACCCATGGCCTTTTCATCACTCTAGCCTTCCTGAATTCCAATCTCTCTTGCCTCACAGCAGTGAGACTCCCATCTTTTCATTGGAATCTCCTCTCTAACCCCACCATCCAGAGCTCCTCCAGGTGAAAAGCTGAGGGAATCCTGGGGCTCAGTTTTTTGTGTTTGCTTGTTCTCCTTTTCACAGGCTTCACTAATGTGCGTTCCTTTTCAATGTTTTAAAGAGTTAGATATCTATGTATATATATCAATATAGATATCTCTATATATTGATAGATATATATTTTTCCCCATTCCTTCCCTGGCCACTCCTGCCACCGCAAACGCTGCCACATCCTGGAGGAAGACGGTAGCCGATTGCCCGTTCCTCCAGGGAGCTTTTCCTGCGGCTTCAGGGTCGGGGGACTGGTGGACCCGCAGAGGCTGCCCAGGGACAGGTGGCCAAGGACCTGAGGTCACCTTGGGCCTAGAGGCACAGGATAGGCCTGCCTTCTGCCCGGACTACTTCCTCAGAGTGGAGCACTCGCCCCTGCACTAGCCATCCCCTCGTGTTTCCAGAGAAGCCAGGCTTCTGTCTCTCTGCAGAAAGAGTGGTTGACAATTGTCTTGCCACCGGCCCGCTGTTCCTCAAAGGGTTGGCTCTCCTACTTCGGGTCAGTTTCCGGACTGCAATGCCAAAGGCTCCACTGTGCTCCCAGGGCGGTATGCCGTGCTCTCCCCACACAAGCTCTGGGGACCGTGGAGACAGGCTTGTCCCTTTCCTTCAGGCTGCTACCACAGGCTCCAACACCCTTCTCTCTCGGGCAGACAGGATGTCCAGGCAAGAAAGGTTTCGCTCACGGGTGGTTTCTCAAGCCGCACTGCGGAGCACTTGGCGCAGGTAAGCAACAGCAGCCAGAAGACCCGACTCTTACTTCCCAGCGAATGCTGAGCTTTCACAGAGGTTTTCCCGCTTGGCGCGAACCGCATTTCGCTGCTCTTTCCCAGCAAGGCTTTGGCGATCGTTCCAGCACATAATGGAAGAAGTATTGCGGGAGAGTTGCTGCCTCTTGGGCCTTGCTTTCCCAGGGGCCCAGGTTCGCGCCCTGGGCTCAACCAGCCTCAACCACATCTGGAGACGTACCCTCGTCCCTGCAGTAGCGTGCGTCGTCCAGGGTGGCACTCTGCACAGACTGGCTGCTCCAGGGTTAGCCAGGGACTGGCCATTTCCTCTCGCCCTCAGACGGACTCAGGAACAGGCCTGTGCTTTCCCCAGACGAGAGGAGAAGCGACCGGAGCACTGAACACCGCCCGCAGCCTGGGATGGAGACCCTGTGGGCGACTGTCCCCCTTTCTTCCCTGGCCACTCTTGCCACCGCAAATGCTGCCACATCCTGGAGGAAGACGGTAGCCGATTGCCCGTTCTTCCAGGGAGCTTTTCCTGCGAGTTCAGGGTCGGGCGCCTGGTGGACCCGCAGAGGCTGCCCCAGGGACAGGTGGCCAAGGACCTGCTGTCACCTTGGGCCTAGAGGCACAGGACAGGCCTACCTTCTGCCCGGACTCCTTTCACAGAATGGAGCACGCGCCCCTGGCCTAGTCATCCCCTCGTGTTTCCTGAACAGGCAGGCTTCTGTCTCTCTGCACAGGGAGTGGGGGACACTTGTCTTGCCACGGGCCTGTTGTTCCTCAGAGGGCTGGCTCTCCTACTTCGCGTCAGTTTCCCGACTGCAATTCCAAGGGCTCCTCAGTGCTCCCGGGGCGGTGTGACGCGCTCTCCCAACACAAGCTGTGGGGACCGTGATCACAGGCTTGTCCCTTTCCCTTAGACTGCTACCACAGGCCTGAAACACGCTTCTCTCTCGGGCAGACAGGATGTTTCCGGCAAAGAAGGTTTCGTTCTGGGGTGGTTTCTCACGCCGCACTGCGGAGCACTTGGCTCAGGCAAGCAGCAGCAGCCAAAAACCCAACTCTTACTTCCCAGCGAATGCTGCGCTTTCGCAAAGGCTTTCCCGCTTGGCGCGAACCGCACTTCGCTGCTGCTTCCCAGCAAGGCTTTGGGAGTTTGCTCCCTAGCGTAAGGGAAGAAGTGCTGCGGGAGAGTTGCTGCCTCTTGGGCCTTGCTTTCCTGGGGCCCAGGTTCGCGCCCTGGGCTCACCCTGCCTCACCCACATCTGGAGACGTACCCTCGTCCCTGCGTCAGCGTGCGTCGCTCAGGGTGGCACTCTGCACAGATCGGATGCTCTAGGGTTAGCCAGTTCCTGGCCTTTTCCTCTTGCCTACAGGCGAACTCCGGACAACCCTGTGCTTTCCCCAGCCGAGAGGAGAGGTGACCGGAGCACTGCACACCGCCCGCAGCCTGGGATGGAGACCCTGTGGGCGAATGTCCCCGTTGCTTCCCCGGCCACTCCTGCCACCGCCAACGCTGCCACATCCTGGAGGAAGACGGTAGCCGATTGCCCGTTCCTCCAGGGAGCTGTTTCTGCGAGTTCAGGGTCGGGCGCCTGGTGGACCGCTGAGGCGGCCCCAGGGACAGGTGGCCAAGGACCTGCTGTCACCTTGGGCCTAGAGGCAGAGGACAGGCCTACCTTCTGCCCGGACTCCTTTCACAGAATGGAGCACGCGCCCCTGGCCTAGTCATCCCCTCGTGTTTCCTAAACAGGCAGGCTTCTGTCTCTCTGCACAGGGAGTGGGGGACACTTGTCTTGCCACGGGCCCGTTGTTCCTCAGAGGGCTGGCTCTCCTACTTCGCGTGGAGCACGCGCCCCTGGCTTAGTGGTCCCCTCGTGTTTCCTGAGCAGCCAGGCTTCTTTCTCTATGTACAGGGAGTGGGTAACACTTGTCTTGCCACCGACTCACTGTTCCTCAGAGGGCTGGTTCTCCTACTTCGCAGCAGCTTCAGACTGCAATGCTAAGGGAGCCTCTGTGTTCCTGGGGCGGCGTGCCGCGCTCTCCCCACACAAGCCCTTGGGACCGTGGTGACAGGCTTGTCTCTTTCCTGAAGGCTGCTACCCAAGGCTCGAACTCGCTTCTCTCTGGGGCAGACAGGATGTCCGGGTAAAGAAGCTTTCGTTCTGGGGTGGTTTCTCACGCCGCACTGCGGAGCACTTGGCTCATGCAAGCAGCAGCAGCCAAAAGAACCGACTCTTACTTCCAGGCGAATGCTGAGCTTTAGCAGAGTTTTTCCCGCTTGGTGCGAACAGCACTTCGCTGTTGCTTCCCAGCAAGGCTTTGGGTGTTCGCTCCCTCGCGTAAGGGAAGAAGTGTTGCGGGAGAGTTGCTGCTTCTTGGGCCTTGCTTTCCAGGGTCCCAGGTTCGCGCCCTGGGCTCACCCTGCCTCCCCCACGTCTGGACACTTAACCTCGTCCTTGTAGCATCGTGCGTCGCCCAGGGAGGCACTCTGCACAGCCAGGCTGCTCCAGGGTTAGCCAGGGCCTGGCCTTTTCCTCTCCCCTTCAGGCGGGCTCAGGAAGAGCCCTGTGCCTTCCCACGACGAGAGGAGAGGCGACCGGGGAACTGCACTCCGCCCGCGCCCTGGGATGGAGACCCAGTCGTCGACTCTCTCCGTTCCTTCCCCAGCCACTCCTGCCACCACAAACGCTGCCACATCCTGGACGAAGACGGTAGCCCACTGCCCTTTACTCCCAGGAGCTGTTCCTGCGAGTTCAGGGTCGGGCGCCTGGTAGACCCGCAGAGGCTAACCCAGGGACAGGTGGCCAAGGACCTGCTGTCACCTTGGGCCTCGAGGCACAGGATAGGCCTGCCTTCTGCCCGGACTCCTTTCTCAGAGTGGAGCACGCGCCCCTGGCTTAGTGGTCCTCTCGTGTTTCCTGAGCAGCCAGGCTTCTTTCTCTATGAACAGGGAGTGGGTAACACTTGTCTTGTCACCGACTCACTGTTCCTCAGAGGGCTGGTTCTCCTACTTCCCAGCAGCTATAGACTGCAATGCTAAGGCCTCCTGTGTGCTCCTGGGGCGGCGTGCCGCGCTCTCCCCACACAAGCCCTTGGGACCGTGGTGACAGGCTTGTCTCTTTCCTGAATGCTGCTACCCAGGCTCGAACTCGCTTCTCTCTCGGGCAGACAGGATGTCCAGGTAAAGAAGCTTTCGTTCTGGGGTGGTTTCTCACGCCGCACTGCGGAGCACTTGGCTCTGGCAAGCAGCAGCAGCCAAAAGAACCGACTCTTACTTCCAGGCGAAGGCTGAGCTGTCGCAGAGTTTTTCCCGCTTGGTGCGAACAGCACTTCGCTGTTGCTTCCCAGCAAGGCTTTGGGCGTTCGCTCCCTCGCGAAAGGGAAGAAGTGTTGCGGGAGAGTTGCTGCTTCTTGGGCCTTGCATTCCAGGGGCCCAGGTTCTCGCCCTGGGCTCACCCTGCCTCCCCCATGTCTGGACACATAACCTCGTCCTTGAAGCATCGTGCGTCGCCCAGGGAGGCACTCTGCACAGCCTGGCTGTTCCAGGGTTAGCCAGGGCCTGGCCTTTTCCTCTCCCCTTCAGGCGGACTCAGGAACAGCCCTGTGCCTTCCCTCGACGAGATCAGATTGGACTGGAACACTACACACCCCAGGGCCCTGGGATGGAGACCGTGTGGGCGCCCGTCCCCGTTCCTTCCCCGGCCTCTCCTGACACCGCAAACGCTGCCACATCCTGGACGAAGACGGTAGCCCACTGCC
>NW_022631391.1:0-100000 GCF_010015895.1 Lontra canadensis
ATGGCTGCTCAATGCCACCCAGTAGATCTTTTGTACTGGAGAGGCAATATACCCTCTTCCAAATGTACTCCAGGAAGGGGAATGTTTTCTCTGGTGTGACGCAGGGGATCCCCACAACATAGCACCTTACATCAACCCTACATGCTGCTCTCTTGCACACTCTCTCTCCCTGACTTCTTCTACAAAAAGGGATCCCACCCCTCCATGGCACTGCAGCTTTTCTCTCCCCCAATTTATGTCTCCAAACCTCACATCTGACATGTTTTCTCGCCCTAATTGTGCAGATTGTTTTCTCAATCCCAGATTGACTTCCTAGTTGTTCAAAATGATTTGATGTTGATCAAGCTATGTTCCAGGAATGAAGCAAGCCTAGGATCCCTCTACCACTCCACCAATCTTAACTCCCCTGGAAAACTTAAAGGGCTTTTTCATATATCATTAAATAATCTTCTCTCCTATCACTTTTAGAGATAATGTAATACTCTCATTATAATTTATAATGTAAAAATGTTATTAACTTACATCTGGTAGGGCACTTGGGTGCTCAGTCAGTTAAGCGTCTGACTTTTGATTTCAGCTCAGGTCATGATCTTGGGATCATGAGATTAAGCCCCTACTTGGTGAGGAGTTTGCTTGAGATTCTCCCCCTCTCCCTCTGAACCTCCCCTAGCTCCCACACACTCTCTCTCAAATAAAAAAATAAATCTTTAAAAAAGTAAACATTTTACCACTGGTGTTTTCAATTATTTCCATCATCCAGTAACATGAAATTGGCCACATAAATTGTTTCTGATATTGGCTGTGTTCATGGCTTTCTTTTCACTACCATCAGCCTTCATTCCTTACTCAATCCTCAGCAATTTGAATTGAGTACTCTACCACTCAATGGAAATTGCTTTTGCCAAATTAACTCATACCCTTCCTATTACTAAACCTGAGAACTGTGTGTTATTGTTCTTAGCTGGTCTATAAGAGTGACACTTTAGACAATACCCTTTTTATTCCTCATATGGCTTCATATAAGCTATGTTCAGTTGTTTACACCTGACAACTTCTCCATCATATCTTTCAAATCTTAGCATGAAAGCCTTCACAAGAAGACCCTCCAAAAACATCCTCTCTTAAATAGTCTGAACATTGTTTTATATCCTGAACACTGTTCATTCACCAACTCAGCGCAATTTGTTTAAAAAAAAAAAGATTTATTGTTTTGGGGGAGTCTTCTGGGTTTTCTATAGAGTATCATGTCATCTGCAAATAGTGAAAGTTTGACTTCTTTCTTGCCACTTAGATGCCTTTTATTTCTTTGTGTTGTCTGATTGCTGGGGCTAGGACATCCAGTATTATGTTGAACAACATGGTGAGAGTGGACATCCCAGTCTTGTTCCTGACCATTATTTATTCCGTAGATGGAAAACACCAAAGTCCAAGAAACCTTCCTACTTTATTAGCAATACAAAGCTATCATACATCACAATACCTGGCCTTGTGCATTGTGCTGAATAGTGAATGAAACTTTACTTCCTTACATTCCTCCTGGGATAGAAGGACTTTCTTTGAAACTTTATCAGCGAAGGGCATACTAGTCCTGTCTGACTCAAAGTAATACTGTGAGCTTTGAATAATTAATGAAAAAATATTTTAAGGTGGTAGCCTCAAAAAGAAAAGAATGTGAAAAGAACATGCTCATGAAGTCTTTGTTTATACAAACCATTTGCACTCTTTGTCACTAACTGTAGGATCATGAGCTATTTAGTCAACCTGTCTCAGGACAGATTTTGATCTGATATTATAAACTTCTTACCTAGATTAATAGTTTGAGACTCTTCATTAAAAAAATAAATTGATGCTAAGGAAAATCATAAATTCACACATGTCGTTTTCACCTTTAAAAGTAGATGATTCTATCATTCTTGAAATTCAATTATATGTCTCAAAAAAAGACAATTGCTATTACAACACTTTCACTCTTGAAGATTAATTACCTTTCACTAGCTTCGCTCCTTCAGTAAAGAGTTTCTGTTAGCAGACATGAACTAGAGATACCACTGTCAGCATTTTTAAACTTTGAACTTAATTATATGTATTTTTTTTGCATACTTCTTTCAAGTTATCATGTGTTCGGTATTAAATGAATATTTCTATGAATCCCTGCATATTTAAGTATATTTCTGTACGATCAGGTTTCAGTTTTCTCTACTGATAAAAAATATGCTTCCTTTTATTCTTAATCTTACAGAATTAATTGCTTATTTCTTGGTTTAAAAACATTTTAAACGACAATTTTTCAATGTTGAATAGCTTCCCCATGAAATTAAAAAACAAAACTGCAAGCTCTGTGCAACCCATAATCCATCCGGTTCCCCTCCAGATCTCTATGTTCTCTAACCCATACTGCCAGCAGTATAGATTGTACTCCAAACACAAACTAACCTCTTTATCAAACTCAGCACCTGGCAGCACTACAAGCTAGAAGCAGTCCCGAATATTTTACTTAACCGAGGTTCCTTCTTTATTGTTGTTCTTGTTTTAATGTAGACATCCTGTTCCTTTCGAAGATAGTGGTAGACTCCTAAAATCACTAAAATTCCTGAGATATTTGCATTAAATCACAAACTGATAGTCTTAATCTTAAACACGGTGTTGTCATGCATGGGTTTCTTTAAGAGGACAAGTAGATTGCAGCTGCAATAGGAATTTTTCATTATTTTTTTCTGGGAATGCATAATCATTTACATTGCCTGAAATATATTTAGTTAGTAGCAGTATCACTTGTTAAAAAAAAATCTTGTTCCTCAGTAAATAAGAGGAAATAGTTAATCCATAATTAATTACAGCTCTGTAAAAAGAGCCATTGTGTTTTCACAAGCAGCCAACATGTATTCAGCATCAGACATGTGTTGACAGGGGACGAGGCTTAGTGGAGACTACTGAAGAATGACAAATCACAGTACTTGTTAAGATTTTGACAATTAGCATGGAGGACAAGGGGAGATGGAGAGGAGAAGGGAGTTGAGAGAAATTGGAAGGGGAGGTGAACCATGAGAGACTATGGACTCTGAAAAACAATCTGAGGGTTTTGAAGGGGCGGGGGGTGGGAGGTTGGGGGAACCAGGTGGTGGGTATTAGAGAGGGCACGGATTGCATGGAGCATTGGGTGTGGTGCAAAAACAATGAATATTGTTACGCCGAAAAGAAGTAAAAAATTAAAAAAAAAAGATTTTGACAATTTAGGTTTATAAAATTTACCAAATCAAACAGATTAAGCCCAACTTGGCCACTAGTTTCCACTGAAGTATTTATTATCTTCCTTATGCAGCTTCCCCTCGTGGTAAGTTTTTTTCTTGAAGTTTTTCTGC
Organism: Lontra canadensis; assembly: GCF_010015895.1. Taxonomy (NCBI): domain Eukaryota; kingdom Metazoa; phylum Chordata; class Mammalia; order Carnivora; family Mustelidae; genus Lontra; species Lontra canadensis. The sequence goes on from NW_022631391.1 coordinate 3,360, forward strand.
CTGAGGAAAACATTCTTAAGCTTCATACATCTTGAACATCACTTTATTGTACACACATTTGCTTGTCTGTCTGTTATTCTAGATGTAAGCTTCTTGGGGGTAGGAACTATTTTATTTCTTTTATGAGCAAAGGTTAAGGTTAAAAGGCATAGTAATTACTATGAATTCTTTTTTTTTTAAGATTTTATTTATTTATTTGACAGACAGAGATCACAAGTAGGCAGAGAGGCAGACAGAGAGAGAGGGGGAAGCAGACACCCTGCCGAGCAGAGAGCCCGATACGGTACTCGATCCTAGGACCCTGAGATCATGACCCGAGCCTAAGGCAGCGGGCTAACCCACTGAGCCACCCAGGCGCCCATTACTATGAATTCTATATTTGTATAGGCTTTAATTTCAGTCAGACATTCCATTTAAGTTTGAACATATTTCACTTTGCCACAAATTTCAATCTACTTCTATCTAACAAAACTCATGAATAAATTTCAACATACTTGCCAACAAGAGAAATAAATAGTAAGGCAAATTTCTCTTCACAACCATTTGTTTAATATCTGTCCCTCCCTTTCCTTTATTAAAATGAGCGCACCACATCATGAGTAGGTAAAGGGAAATAAAGATACCAACAAGGAAATTTAAGTCCTTTTAAACAAAGCTAACTATAGATTTAGACCAAGATTTAATTGGATCATATTAGACAGTATAATTTATCATGAATTAATCTTTCCTTTCTAAATGTTTTTATCTTAACATCTGAAAACAGTTTTAATTATATATTAGTCTCTTAGTATAACTTTTATAATAAAAGCCTCCAAAAGAGGATTTGTCTAGCAGGAAGAGTCAGCATCACAGTTAATTTACTGTGGTGCATATTTTTATTCTCTTGTATATTAGGTAGATTTTTATACTATCTTTAAGTAAATTTTCCATAAAAAGATAATAAAGGTAATTTGAATATCTACAATTTTATAATTTTTAAATTTATAATCTATAATTTTAACACCTTGGGTTACTTAATATACATAGAATACCTAACTGGCTAATGGTGTGATATTATTTCTTTTAGAGTAGTTTAGTACTTCATATGTTTTAATTCCAACTGTGCTTAATCAGTACATTGCCAAAAAATGTGAATGCTATAATTATTACAGTAAAGGAGACTTTAAAATGAATATTTTAAATATTTAATATTTAATATTAAAGTATATTATAAGGTAAAAATATTTCTTAGTCATTTAAATGTCATTTTCTTCTATTTATATTCCTTTCCTAACATGTCATAGACATTGTATCTCTATTTTTATTTAACATAAGAAATCATTTTTTTTTTAAGATTTTATTTATTTATTTATTTGACAGAGAGATCACAAGCAGGCAGAGAGGCAGGCAGAGAGAGAGGAGGAAGCAGGCTCCCCACGGAGCAGAGAGCCCGATGCGGGGCTCGATCCCAGGACTCCGAGATCATGACCTGAGCCGAAGGCAGCGGCTTAACCCACTGAGCCACCCAGCGCCCCAAGAAATCATTTTTTAAAAGATTCTATTTATTTATTCATCAGTGAGACAGAGAGAGTGCAAGCACAAGCAGGGGGAGTAGCAGGCAGAGGGAGAAGCAGGCTCCCTGATGAGCAAGGAGCCTGATGCAGGACTTGATCCCAGGACTCCTGGATCATGTCCTGAGCTGAAGGCAGATGCTTACCCGAATGAACCACCCAGGCACCCCTAAGGAATCATTTTAAATAATAATATAGTTTCTATTTTTATAAATCAAAGAAGTTAGATAATATTACACATCAAATTTTCTTTATCCTTTGAATGAGGAGGAAACAAAGGGCACCAGGAAAAATATTTATGGAGCATCTACTTTATGAAAGATGTTATACTTTAAGTATAAATATCAGATTTTCATTCTCTTGTCTTAATTATTCCCATTCAATCTTCTGTAACATATTTGAGATGGCCATGTCCTCTACAACTTTCCACTGTTGGCATCATCCCACTGTCTTCCCATCTAGCTCAGATCCCATTAGCTATTGCTTCAAATAATCACATCAATATCTTTCCCTACAATCTTTGACTTTTCCCCCAACTCCTCTGCCAAAATCCCAGTAAGTATCCACTGTCTTTGAGCTTGCTCCTAGGTCGCTGAGGTCTGCTGGGAAAAAATTTACCAACAATAGTGAGGCAGACTAGAATTTACAAATTTCACTGATTCCAATAATGCCTAAGAAATTTCTGATGGCAAAACAAGTAAAAAAAAAAAAAAAAAAGCTTGGGGGGAGGGTAGAAAAAAGAAAACTAAACTGATATGTAATATATATATATATCTATGGAAGTTACGAGGTTGCCAAATCTTGAATGCAAAATTTAATTTTTATCATGAAAGGCTGAGGTGCTTACTGGAGTTGAGAAATCAATCTATCAAGTGGCAAGATAATAACCACAGATAGACCTTATGATGATTTACTCTCTGTTTGAAATGATAACCATTTGCAGAAACTGCTTTTAAGCAACCCTCAATTTATTTTATTGGTATAAATTGAACATGGTTTTCTCTTATGAATTCAATCTGCCAAAAACCAAATCTATCATTTCTCTCACTGTTTTTATTTAACCCAAGGGCACCTAATGTCATCATTCTGGCCCTACACATATGTTACATGGTTGAAGATAGACCCTGCCCATTTTTTTCTCATTAACCACTTATTGTTTCATTCACCCTACTCTTCTTTGTGAAGCAGTGGAAAGATTTAGCTCGTCTGTCAGATCCTTGTGTAGTAATTCTTTCCTACCCTTATGTTAGAAAACTGAAGTTTTAAAAATTTATCCCTTCATAATTATAATGAATTCCTAAGCTCTTATGACAGTTGTATCTAAATCTAAACCTCTAAGTTCATGTTTTTATCACTTGGAATAATTCTTTCTTTGAAATCTAAGGTTAAAGGATCTTACTCTGTTTTCAATACATATTTTAAAGTTTATTTAATGTGTAGAACACCAAGCAGAAAATAAAAAGATGTGTTTTTATAGGTGAAGAACAGATAACTAGATGAAAATTAGGAAATTAGTCTTCCACCTGTCATACCCATTAAATGCTTATGGGAAAAACATAAAGAGCCTGGATTGATGATTGACTTTTCTCTCTGATAACTTAAAAAAATTACTTAGAAATTCAGTTCTATCATCTAATTGCCAAAGTCAGGGTTTAAAGACTTAAATTAATACCTTTTCCACTCCTCATTCATGTTGATCATTTTCCTTTCAATCACATGTCCATTCTCCTTGTTCTCTTGTTTTTTAGTTCAAGCTATAAATATATTTATATATAATATATTTTTTAAAGTTTTTTTATTTATTTGACACACGGAGAGAGAGCACAAGTAGGCAGAGAGGCAGGCAGAGAGAGGGAATCAGGCTCCCTGCTGAGCAGAGAGCCCAATGCGGGGCTCCATCCCAGGACCCTGAGACCATGACCTGAGCTGAAGGGAGAGGCTTAACCCACTAAGCCACCCAGGCACCCCTCAAGTGATATTTTTTTATATCCTCCCCCGACTCCTCTCTCTCCCTCTTCCTCTCCCCCACCCATCCCTCTCTCCCTCTGTTTCTCATTCTATCAGTAAACACAGACACAGACACAGACACACACACAGACACACACACACACACACACACACACACACTGACCCATCCTCTAACAACCACTTAGTCCGCCCACAAACATCTTTACCATCAGTCATCTCTTTTCCATGTCAACTATCACAAACATGGTTTGGATGTTCAATGACTCTTAAGTGTAATAACCATTAATTGATTTCCTTCTCTAATTTAGTTATCTGTAGCTTTTGGAGAGCTTCTGATTCCTTTCAAAATATGATGATAGCTTTATATGCTCTTGCCTGAAAAATCCTACACACACACAAAATTCACCCTGCAGTCTCTGATGATTAGTAGTTACAGAATCCAGACCACAAGTATAAGTTTGAAAATTGGCTCTTCTTTCTCCAATTTCCAATCTACTCCTTCCTACCCCACTGCCACTTGAATACTTTCAATGTATTGATGAATCATATTAATTCCTCCCAAAATTTGTTCTATCCCACTATTTGTTGAGTTAAATCTAAATCTTTATTCTGGACTCAAAGTTCTATAAGCTACAGCTCTTCCTCCAGTGAGACTCACCATTCCTGCTCTGTGCAGCCTACAGTCTAGCTCAAATTGATATGCACCGAATTTGCTCCTATATTGTCCTTCCTTTACTGATTTTTTCTAACTGCTCTATCTCTACCTCTAACTCTACCAGTTAAAATATACTAATTCCTAGGCCCCTCAAAAAGAGATTCTGAATTAGTCAGTTTGGGGCACAGCACAGGAACTAGGGGTTTTAAAGCTGGTCTCCATGTGTCTCCAATGTGTAGTAAAGTTTCAAAACCATCGATGAAGATAATGCAATGCCTTGATCCCTCAGTTCTTTCTTCATTCTAACAATTTTAGAAAACACAAGACTAGAAAAAGATGTATACATTATTGATTTGGCAAAGTACCCACATCCATAATATATGAAAATTCCTGCAAATTAATGGGAAAATGGCAGGTAAATTTCTAAATGTGCAAGAGACTTGAATAGGCATTTCACTTAAGAGAATGCATTTATCTAAGTGATCAACAATAAAATAATGGGGCGGACAATATCATGAGTCATAGGGGCATGCAAATACAAACTACAAAAAGATACTACACATTTAATGTTGAATAAATAGTTTGGCCACACAAAGTGGTGGCAAGCAGATACAGAACTTGTATTCTCTTATACTCCTCATACACATGTAAAACCATCTTAAAAACTACTTAGCAATATCTGTTTTTTTTAACTTTATTTTTTTTTAATGTTCTAAGATTCATTTTTTATGGATCATACCCAGTGCTCCATGTAATACGTGCCCTCCTTAATACCCAATACCCACCACTAGATCTATTTTTTTTAATTTTATTTATTTCTTTATTTGATAGAGAGAGAGTGCATTCACAAGCAGGGGGAGTGGGAGAAGCAGGCTCCCCACTGAGCAATGAGCCCAATGAGGGTCTCAATCACAGGACCCTGGAATCATGACCTGACCCAAAGGCAGAGGATTAACTGACTGAGGCACCCAGGTGCCCCTTTTGCAGTGTCTATTAAAGCTGAACAAGTATATGTATGTATGTATGTGTGTGTGTGTGTGTGTGCGTGTATCCATATCTATATCTATATCTATAGCCATATATCCTATGATATGGGTATATATATCCATATATTCTATGACCACTTAGCAATTCTACCCTTAGGTATCATCCCCCAAAATGATATTTATGTAAGCAAAATAGGTAAATACAGCATTATTTTAAATTGCCAAAAAGTGGTAAACATATCAAATTTCCTCGCACATATGTGTGACACCATGGACAGGTCTTTCAGACATAATGCTGAATGACAGAAGTCAGAGAAAAGAATGCACTCTGTGTGGTCTTATTCACATAAATTTAAGCTGGCCAAATTAAACCATGAAAGTGGAAGTCAGCATAGTAGCAACTTTTGTTGGAGAGATGGAGGCAATGACTGAAAGGGACATAAGACAGTCTCCTGGAATGTTGGATAGTTTTCTATATGTTGATTTAAATAATGGCTACACAAGTGTGTTCACTTTGTAAAAAGTTCATTGAGCTATACACTTAACTAGATGTATGCTATAAAATATACCTCAATTTGATGTTTTTAAAAAGGGAAAGACCTGTATATATTTACATGTCACACAGGTAAAACTTTAAGATTACTATATGAAGAAAAAGACATTTTTGTGTAAAAAAGAGAATATTGCTTGGAAAATCAGGGGTCATATTAAAGTAGTGAACAATTATATATTTTTTTCTAAATATTTAATAGTGGTATAGAGTCCATATTTGGTAACAATGACACCTAAGCCACATTGATTCTGGCATATTGAAAAATGAAAACTACAGAGATGAGTGCTCAGATAGGAGTTGAAGTAGGAAAATATAAACCTTTCCTAAGGAGTAGAGATACATGGTAAATATTGCCCATTCTTCCATAGTTAGAGGTAGTAGTAGCCTGCAATAACTAACTTCCTCTCATACATGAGATCTCAGTTCTAGGGTAACACATTTACCTAATGAACTTCCTAACACCCAGGAAATAATTAATTTTTTTCTTAAAACAGCATCCAGATCCTTCACGTAATTTTATCTTTTTTTTCACTTTCTAGAAAATATGAATGTATCACTATTAAGAGAAAAACAAATTTGACTCTTCTAATTATACAACTTATTCAGTATTTTTCAAATAGAAACAAGGCTAGATTAGTTTAGATCATCAAACTTAGCATTTCTGTTAAAATAAAGCTTAAACATTGATTAGATAGCAAATGTTATAGTTATTATGAATTAAAGTTACCAGTTCTATGTAAGTTACCAAAGGAAAAATTATTATTGCCTATTAAAAATTTCTTGTGACATATTTAAAGAGTACTTTCAATCACCAAAAAGCTATTCTCTTTTGTAGACACTCTATTAGGCACACCATATATTAAAGATCCTTTTATTTATGTACTTTCATAAAACAGTTGTTAGCTCTTTATATCTTAGCAACCAAGGGAAATACAAAATCAATTTTTACCTTCCTCCATGCCCCCTGCTTTATTTCTAATGAAGTGCTTTTAATTGCCAGGAGAAACATGCCCAATGTGTCATCATATAATTCATGTGTTAAGGTGCACAAAATTCTAAAGTACAACATTCAGATTTTTCTAGCATCCAAAATTACATTGTTTAATTATGAGCTATAATAATTTTTGTAACTGAAAGCACAATACTAATTTCAAAATTAATAAAAATTAAAATATGTAAATATCTTTCTATTAACTATATTAGAAAACATTTAAAACAGCCAGAAAGTATACCCAATTGACTAACATTATCTGTAATGTTATAAAAAGTATTCATGTTAAGACTTTTATGGTTTCATTAAAATTTTTTTAATGAAAAGTTTAGATAATCTTATAATCAATTTAATGTGGTCAATTACCTTAAACACATCTCACCAAAGAAGATATACAGATGCCGAATAAGCATCTGTGAAAAGATGTTCCACACTATCATCAGAGAAATGCAAATTAAAACAACGAGATACCACTACACATCTCTTAGAATGGTTAAAATTCAAAACACTGGCAACACCAAATGCTGGATAGCGTGTGGTGTAACATGAACACTCACACAATTGCTGATGGGAATGCAAAGCAGTATGGTCACTTTGAAAGACAGGTTGGCAGTTTCCTACAAAACAAAACATACTCTTTGCATGTGATCCAGTAGTCATGCTCATTGGCATTTACCAATAGGAGCTGGAAACTTATTATCACACAAAAATCTGCACATGGGTGTTTACAATAGCTTTATTCATAATTGCCAAAAGTTGGAGGCAACCAAAATGTCCATCAGCCAGTGAATGGATAAGTAAACATTCAGACAATGGAATATAATTCAGTGCTAAAAAGAAATAGCCTAACAAGCTATGAAGGACATTTAAATGTATATTACTAAGTGAAATATGCCAATCTGAAAAGACTAAAGACTGTATGATTCCAACTATGCAACATTCTGAAGTCAAAACTATAGAGACTGTGAAAAGATCAATGGTAGCTGGTTTTGGGGTCAGAGTGGTGAATAGGATTTTTAGGGTAGTGAAAATAGTCTGTATGATGCTATAATTATGGACACATGTTACTATAGAGTTGTGTTATATAAATACATTGGTATAATATATTTGTAGAATGTACAACATCAAGTGTGAACTCTAATGTAAACTATGAACTGTGGGTGATAATGATGTTTCAATGTAGGTTCATTAATTTTAACAAATGTACCACTGTGGGTGGGGGAATGTTAATAATATGGGAAGCTGTATGTATATTCGTGGGAGCAAATGGTATACAGAAAATTTCTGTACCTTCCTCTCAATTTTGGGGTGTACCTAAAACTCTTTTTTTTTTTTTTTTAAGATCTTATTTATTTATTTGACAGAGAGAGAGAGAGAGAGCAGGAATACAAGCAGGGGGAGTGAGAGAGGGAGAAGCAGCTTCCTGCTGAGCAGGCAGCCTGATGTGGGGCTTGATCCCAGAACCCTAGGATCATGACCTGATTCAAAGGCAGACACTTAATGACTGAGCCACCCAGGTGCCCCTAAAACTCTTCTTAAATAAAATCTCAAAGCAATCAGTTTATGCTGGAAAATGCCTCTCCATTTCACTTTTTCTAAGTGTTTCAACGAATACTTCCTGTGGGAGATATGTAAGTTTCATTGATTTCATGTGTGTGTGCTGACATATTTTGATTCCTGTCACATTTTCTTTTATGTGTGTTGTCATGCTTTGATTCCTGTCACATTTTCTTTCATGTATCCTCTGTTGGTACTTTCCTTATGGTTATATAAACACGGGGCTTACATAAAATATATTTTAAGTTATAACAATCTATTTTAACCTGATAACAACTTCAATCATATATAAAAACTCTTCTATAAATCCCACCCCCACTTTATATAATTGATGTCACAAATCACATATTGTGAATTTATTAACATGATTTTGCAGCTATAGTTATTTTTAATGCTTTTGTTTCAAATTCTGTCCAAATATAAAAGTGCTTTACTTTACACCAATACAGTATTATAGTAATCTGTACTTTCTTATATATTTACCTTTACCAGCAAGCTGTATATTCTTGCATGGTTTCATGTTTCTGTAGGACATCCTTTCATTTCAACTTGCAGGATTCCCTCTAACATTTCTTATAGGACAGACCTAATGGTGTTGAACTCCCTCAGCTTTTGTTTTATCTTTTTATTTCTCTTTCATCTTTGAAGGACATTTTTACCAGGTAGTGTTCTTGGTTGGCAGGTTTTTCCATCTTTTGGTGCTCTATGTCATCCCTTCCCTTCCAGCCTGAAGGTTTCTGCTAAGAAATATACTGATAATCTTATGGGGGTTCCCCTGTCCATGACAAGTTGCTTTTCTCTTTCTGATTCAAGATTTTCTCTTTGACAGTTTAATTACAATGTGTCTTTTGGTGTGGGCCTGTTTGGATTCATCCTAGCTGGAATTCTTTGAGCTTCCTGAACTTAGGTGTCCATTTCTTTCCTTAGACTTGAAAATTTTCAGCCATTATTTCTTCAAATATTCTACCCCACCACCCTTTTCTTTCTCAAACTCCCATAAACATATATTGGCTGCTTAATGGTGTTTTTTGAGTTCCTTAAGCTTTCTTCACTTTTCTATATATTTTTTTTCTGACTCAATAATTTCAAATTGCCTGTCATTGAGTTCACTATTTTCTTCTGTTTAGTCAAATTCAATATTAAAGTTCCTCTAGTGAATTTTCCAATTCAGTTGAATTCAGATTCAACTGATTTCAAATTCAGTTATTGAATTTGTTGATTCTTCTCTATACTTTCTCTTTGTTGGTGTCCTCATTTTGTTCATGTATTTTCTTGATTTTGTTTATCTGTGTTCTTGTGTAGATCACTGACTTCCCATAAGACAATTACTTTAAATTCTTTGTCAGGTAACTTATAGATCTCCATTTCTTTAGGTTTATTTTATTCCTTTGACTGGACAATGTTTCCATGTTTCTTTGTGTCCCTGTGATTTTTCTTTTCCGAGTTTTTGCATTTGAAAAAAAAAAAAAAAACAAACAGCATTTCTGTCAGTCCTTTTGGCTGGCTTTCAATGGGGGAAAGACTTTCACCAATTAACCCCGCTATAGATCCTAGGGGGCCTCTGAAACCTTTTATGGGGTGGGGATATGGTGTCTGTAAGCTTAGAAATTTCCCAATTAGAGATTTGCTAGTTTCTTTTTCAGGAGCTCGTAATCTCTTGCTCCCTCTGGTGACTGGCAATACTGCAAGTTCAAAGGTGCTACAGTAGTAAACTGTTCAACACCCTTTTGTTCTCAGCAACCCTGAGGCATCCAAGTATCCTGATTCCCTATCAGGGTTTCAAGTGAGGCCAGAGAGAAACCAGTTTCTCAGGCAGCCCTCTGTAAATCCAAATGAAAGCTCTTCCCTTCTCCCTTCCCCCAAAGAAGCCATGAGTTGGGTGCATTTTCCCAATAACACCAAGTCACATTGGCCTCTCTGCCACCTCAAGTCCTCCAGTGCAAGATGAAGCTACTCCCATTTTCCTTTACTTTTAGTGGTCCCCATGCAAATTATGCTGGTTCCAACTAAGCCAGTGCTTCAAGTCAGATGAGAAAGAAACAAGTCTCCCAGGCAGCCCTCTAAAAATCTTGCACATTGGACACATGCTCCACTTGTCTGTTTCCCCCTAGGGAGAAGGCATGAGCTAGAGTTCTCTCTAATGACACTGACCTGTGTTGGCTTGGGGGTGGGACAATTGGGAGTAAAGTTAAATAATTCTTCCCATTCATTTCAATGTAGCTGTTCTAAATTTTTTTTATCTGCTTGGGATATTACAACTTAAGTGGTTCCTGGAGTTCCCATAAAGATATTTTGGTCATATATTGCTAAGTCCATGTCTCTGTAGGAGAACAAGGCTGGGTCTATTTATTCTGCCACCTTGCATTTATTCTCATTGATTTCTGCTCTGGTCTTGATTGTTTCTTTTCCCACTTACTTTGGTTTTATTTTGCTCTTTTTTTCTTAGGGTGGATACTGAAGTCATTGATTTGAGATCTTTCTTCTTTCTTATATAGGCTTTTGGTGCTATAAATTTCCCCTTCATACTGCTTTAGTACCATTATACAAAACTGATACATTTTCTTTATCAATTCAAAAGATTTTTTTTCTTTGACTCATGTTATTTAGAAGGATATTACTGAATTTCTAAATTTTGAAGGATTTTTCCAGAGAGCATCCTATGAGTGATTTCTAACTTAATTCCACTGTGGTCAGTAATATACATTGGATGACTTAGATCCCTTTCAATTTCTTGTGATTTATTTTATGGTCCAATGCAGTCTATTTTGGCAAATGTTTGTTTTTTGAGCACATGAAAAGAATATTTGGTTTTGGTTAGAGCATTTCATAAATGCCAATGGCATGATGTCAATTCACAATGTTGTTCAAATCTTCTACTTTCTTCATAATCTTTCTTTCTTCTGTTCTATCAGTTATTGAGAGGATCTGTTACTATAATTGTGGGTTAGTCTATTTCTTCTTGTGGTTTTAGCAGTTCTTACCTTATGTATTTTCAAGCTCTGTTACAAGGTACATAAGTCTCAGTAAATTGACCTCTTTGTCACTACAAAATAAACTTATTTATCTCTCATTAAGATATTTTGCTCTGAATGCTATTTTGTCTGATATTAAGATGATGACTCATTTTATTTTATAACATGTTAGGATGGTATAAATTCTTCCATTCTTTTACTTTTAACTTACTTCTATCTATATTTATGTTTGAAATTTGTTTCTCACAGGCAGCCTGCAGGTTTGCTTTTTATCTGAGACTGTTTTGTTGTTGTTGTTGTTTTCCCCATTGGATATTCTTTCCTGCTTTGTTGAAAACTAGTTGACCATATAGTTGTGGGTCCACTTTTGGGTTCTTTTTTTCTCATTGTAGATACTGAAGTCATTGATTTGAGATGTTTCTTCTTTCCTTATATAGATCTAACACTCTTTCCTTTCCTTCCTTTTTCTATAGATATTTTTTCTTTCCTTTTATACCTCTGACAATCTCTGTATTTTATTTGAAATTTCTACATCATTTAAACTTAATCTTTTATTAATATGGTTAGCTTCAAATCTATTATCTTGTCATTTGTTTCTTATTTTTCCCATCTTTTCCTTGTTTCTATTTTCCTCTTACCACAGTTTTTTAGATTAATGAATTTCTATCATTTTATCACCCTTATGGGCTTTTTAACTATAACTTTGTCATTTTAAATAGGTGCTTCAGGACTTACAGGACACATGTCTAAGTTTTCACAATCTTTTTTCACCTATTACCACTATGTGGAAAGCATAAGAACCTTAGAACAGTATAGTTCAATTTCCCTCTCTCAATATATGTTATTGTTTTCCATTTCAATTTTATATATATCATACACCTCACACTACATTGTTATTATTTTTGTTTAAACAGTTACTTATCTTTTAGAGATTTAAGTAATATGAAACAAATCTTAAGTATTTACTTATCTAGTTACCATTTCCTGTGAACTTCATGTCTTTTGGGGGATTCATATTTCCACGTGGTATTTTCTTTCTGGCTAAGGAAATTCCTTTAATCTATTTTATAATGTAGGTATGCAGTTTATAGATGCTTTCTACTTTTGTATGCTAACAAAGTCTTTATTTAGCCTTGATTTGAAAGGAATTTTTTATAGGTATAGAATTCTAAGTTAACAGAGTTAGTGCTTTTTTCCTTTCTTTTTTTTCTTCTGGGTTTCATTTTGAATAGTTTTTATTACTCTATCTTCAATTTCACTAATTTTTTTCCTTCTGCCAAGGGTTATCTGCCATTGATCCCATCCCATTATTTTTCACCTCACACATTATAGTTTTCATCTTCAGAAGTTATATCTGGGTCATTTTATTTGGGTCATTTTTATATCTTCTATATATCCACTTAAATTTGATCATATGGAGTATCTTTTAGTAACTTTTTTAAAGCCCTTGAGCCCTGAATCAGTTTTGCTTATTAGATTTATCTTGCCAGTATAAGTCTCATTTTCTTGCTTTAAAAAAAATGATAAATTTTTATTGTAAATTTTAACTTGTTGGATGCTAAAAAATTTTTTGTCCCTGTAAATATTCTTAAGTATTATTTTTCTGGGAACTAGTTAAATTACTTGGAAACAATATTACCTTTTCTGGTCTTTCTTGTAACATATGTTTTATGAGAACAATGCAGTGGTCAATCTAGTGTCATTTGTTCTTTGTTACTGAGGAAAGATTCTCTGTAATCTGCCCAATGCTCCATTACAATTGAGATTTTCCAGCGTGTTTAGTAAACACTATCCCTGGCCCTATGTGAGCACTGAGCATCATTACATCTGGAAGATTATTTCCCCAGCCTTGCATCCTCACACACACGTGTTGATTGGTAATCAGCTGAATTCTTGATGGAGGATACTCTGAATGGAGGAAATCTCTGGAGTTTTCTCTCTGTGCTACTCCTTTCTCTCCAAAAATCAATTCTGTGAACTATAGCTGCCTTGGTTTCATTGAACACTCAGTTCCATAGACTCACTATGTCTACTGAACTCCACCTAATTTCCTGTTCCCTGTGTTGTAAACTGAAAACTCTCTAAAAGAGTTTTTTTACTCTTCATCTTAATTGCCTGATGTCCACTGTCTTGAAAACCATCCTGTATAGAATTTTGTTTTTATTCTTCAGACAGGAGGATAAATCCAATCTCTGTCATTCCATCTTGACCCAAAGCTCAAGTTTGCCAAGATATTTTTTCTTAGGAACTTTTAATTGTTTGCATTGAGTGAGTTGTTCTAAATGCTCTGTTGTCTGTATTAACAGAGACTCTGATAATTTCTTTTTTACACTTTAAGATATCTATACTTGATGTTAAGAATTATTTCTCAGCAGCTTCCTTATGCCCATAATGATTCTTATCCAGGGAAGAAGTGTTGTACTCACAATCATATTATGATTAAATGAAATAATGGAAGGGTTTACAAATAAAGCAAATCATCCTTTAGGACCTCAGAAATAAGTTTAAAAACAAGATTACATATTCTAATATATTAAAAAAAACTCATTTGAATCTATTTATTATGATGACCAGTCAATACTGGTCTCTCTAAGCAATGTGATAGATCTTTAATGATGATATATCCTATAGACCTTTCTCTTTTATTGTATGATTTGACATTGAAATTCTATTAAAGATATTCTACAGTTTATTGGTTTTAAGCTATAAGGGATTTTTTTTTCTCTGTATTTCATATTTGTCTAATGAATGTGTTGAAATAAATATGAAGTAAATATATTTCTGATGTTGCATGAAGAATTTTTCTGAAATTTTTTGTCTCACATATAGATTCTTAAAAATATTTTATAAAAATAAATTATATTCTTTGACACTTCCTTTGCTCAGCTTACAAATATATTTACTTACCTGAAATATATCAGTGCCTAAATTTAAAAGCCAGTAGTGGGCTCCTTCTTTAAAACATCTTAGTTCACCCCATCAAAATACCACCAGAATTTTTCACAAAGCTAACAATCCATCCTAAAATGTGTATGAAATCAGAAAAGACCCTTGATAGCCAAAGCAATTCTGAAAAAGAAAAAACAAAACTGAAGGCATCATGATTCCAGATTTCAAGCCACATTACAAAGCTGTAGTCATCAAGACAGTATGGTACTGGCACAAAAACAGACACAAAGATCAATGGAACAGAATAGAGAACCCAGAAATGGACCCATCACTGTATGGTCAACTAATCTTCAACAAAGAGGAAAGAATATCCAACAGAGAAAAGATAGTCTCTTCACAAATGTTGCTGGGAAAACTAGATAGCAACATGCAGAAAAATGAAACTGGTCCACCTTCTTACACCATATATGAAAATAAATTCAAAACAGATGAAAGACCTTAACGTGAGACAGGAAACCATCAAAATCCTAGAGAACACAGGCAGCAACCTCTTTGACCCCAGCCACAGCAACTTCTTACTAGACACATCACCACAGGCAAGGAAAACAAAAGCAAAAATGAACTACTGGTCTAAGGAATGAACTAGTAGTTTATTCAAAAATGAACTATTGAGTTCATCAAGATTAAAAAAACAAAAACAAAACAACTTCTGCACGGCAAAGGAAACAATCAACAAAACTAAAAGGCAGCCTATAGAATAGGAGAAGATATCTGCAAATAATATATTGGATAAAGGGTTAGCATCCAAAATCTACAAAGAACTTATCAAACTCAACACCCAAAGAACAAATAACCCAGTTAAGGGACTGGCAGAAAATATGTATAGACATTTTTCCAAAGAAGACATCTAGATGGTAAGAGGCACATGAAAAGATGCTCAACATCACTCATCATCAGGGAAATACAAACCAAACCACAATGAGATACCATCTCACACCTGTCAGGATGGCTAAAATTAACAACACAAAAGACAACCAGTGTTGGCAAAGATGCAGAGAAAGGAGAACCCTTTTGCACTGCTGGTGGAAATGCAAACTGGTGCAGTAACTCTGGAAAATAGTATGGAGGTCCCTCAAAATGTTAAAAATAGAACTACCCTATGATCCAACAATTGCAATACTAGGTATTTAATGGAAGCATACAAACATAGTGATTTGAAGGGGCACATGCACCCTGATGTCTACAGCAGCATTATCAACAATAGCCAAACTATGGAGAGAGCCCAAATGTCCACTAACTGACAAATGGATAAAGAAGATGTGGTGTGCATGCATATATATATATATATATATATATATATATATATATATATATATATATATATATATATATAAATATATATAATGGAATATTGCTCAGCCATCAAAAAGAATGAAACCTTGCCATTTGCCACAACGTGGATGGAACTACAGTATACTATGCTAAGTGAAATAAGTCAGTCAGAAAAAGATAAATACATATGATTTCACTCATATGTGGAATTTAAGAAGGAAGCCAAATGAACAACATATGGGAATGGGGAAAAGAAAAAAAGGAGAGAGGGACACAAGCCATAAGAGACTCCTAATGACACAGAATAAATTGAGGGTTGATGGAGGGAAGTGGGTGGAGGATGGGCTAGATGGGTGATGGGTAGTAAAGAGGGCACTTGTTATGATGAACACTAGGCCTTTTATGTAATGAATCACTGGCTTCTACTCCAGAAACTAATGCATTAATTTTAACTACCTAAATTATATTTTATTTGCATTATATTTTAACTACCTAAAATTTAAGTTTGAGAAAAATCTTAATTTAATAAACAGTGATGAAATATACCACTGAATGACTTCAGATAATCCTTGTGTCATAAGATTTTAATGCACACAATATTTTTCAGAGCTTTTGGCTTGCTAGTGTGTGTGTGTGTGTGTGTGTGTGTGTTGCATGTGTGTTATATAATTTGGATTATTTAAGTGCACATGAAAATGTTGTAGATGCATACTGGGGCAACTTCCTGAACTCACAGTAATTTCCCCATTCTGTCCTAAACTCTCTTTTTCTGATTACCTGGGAACAGGCAGGAAATGCAAGCAGGGCTAATCACAATGCAACCACTTCCTGTTATGTCAGGCCACGGATATTAATTCAGGTCATGTTAGCAAGACTTTTTTCCCAAGATTTGGAAAAGGAAAGTTCTTACTTTTCTTTCTTGCAGATCTATAAGGATGTGAGAAAAGTGTTATCATATGCCATGGTTTCGGTTTTGTGAAGAAAGCAATGTGTGAGAAATCACATGATACCAACACGTAAACTGAGAGATTCCTGGTGCTCATCACAGTTTCCAGCTGGCAGTCACCTTAGCAATTCAGTTTTATTGGCCAATGAATCCTCTCTCATGCTTTAGAGAGTTTGAATAGGGTGTCTATCACTTGCAGTCAAAACTTGTCCTTAGATGTTGATACAAAAATATTGAAACATTTTTAGAAGAATAACTAACTGGAGTTTTAAGAATTCCTTTAATTTCATTTTAATGATGCATAATAAGAAAGTAGAATATATCACTACAGGTATCAGCTTATCTACCTGTGATACTCTTAAGTTGTACTGTCAGTTGATAATAACATCACCTATAACAAACAATTCTAGCAAAATTTTATCATCATAATTTTTATTTCTTTTGGCAATATTTAGATAAGGAAAATGATTCATATTTTCTTCCATTATTTTCCATGTTTATGTACTGAAAAGAAAAATGTTCACATGGGTTCAATATTCAACCAAAGTTGTTTGACTCAACATGAGTGTTAATTAGATAATAAAATCTTAGAGAAGTAATAGAAATCTTCATGGTCCACAAAAAAGGACTTTTTCTTAGATAAAATAGAGAGATGATGCAAAAGGAAATAGAAAAATGGAACACAATAGCAAAACTGAAGGCTGAGATCAAACATAAAATGAAAACATACCCTGGGAAATATGGTTAATCCTGGGTTTAATACTATATCAGAAACTCAAAACATCATCATCAAGTAAAAATATTTTTTTCAGTTTTCATTTTTTTTTCTCTAACGTAACCAGTATTTAATAAAATAAGTAGCGACTATTTCTTCCACGTCTTTATTATTTTCTTTCATAAAACAGTCATCTTCCTGTGAATAAATGGAAAGCAAATCAACCTAAAGATATCAATTGATTTTAAGGCACTATGCAAGGTTCTGCAAGCAGCACTGTAAAGACCAGGGATTTTAACACTCTCTGATGTTCGTTTTAAATGGTTTACACTATGACTAGTATGACTTAAACATTTTTTATCCTCTGATTGGAAGGATTTTGTTAAAAGAAATTGTAACAGATTAGGAAGAAGGAAATACAGAGAGCTGAGGGGAAAAAAGAAGACTCATATTCTCAGGATAGCCCACAATTTCCACTTCCAAATAGCTCCCATATATGAAACCCCTTAAATTATATTGTAACCCTTCCCCCTGGAGTCTTGACCTGCAGTTTGAGAAATACTGGCATTGATATATGAAATCCACACATAATGCAAAAAACTCATTTTACCACATAGTTTCACCTTCTGCCCCCATCAATCATATTACAAACTCTGTCAACAGGAAGCAAATTGCCTCCCATCCCATGGTCACTTTGCAGAGGAAGTGTTAATGACCAACGTAAATGCCAAAAGTCAATAGGAATAAAGATAGGGAGACAATACTCTAATTACCTTCAAATTGTAATATGAAACTTTATGGCAAAGTTTGTGTTGAAAGGAAAAAAATGGAAAAGCCTTCTGGATCTTGTTTTGTTATGTTTAAAGAAGATTTTCTCCAATATGAGTGTTTCTCTCTTACCTTCTCATTACTTTCTCACTCTGCAGTTCTTCATCCAGTCTTTACATCCAACCTTCTCCCTTTACTTCATCTGCTACCCTGACCAAGCTCAGCATGGTAAGGGATGCAAATAAACTGGGAAGAAAATATTGTAGGTATATAAAACTATATATTAAATTCTAAATTACTTGATCTGTCACTAGGCTAATGAATATTTATTGCATGCCTGCTACCTACCAGACAATATCATGCTTTTTGTTAACATGGTTAACAAAATAGTTCCCTTCCTTATGGAGTTCACTCTCAACGTTTACAAGTGAAGGAAAACTGTACCAGTATTTACTAACTACTGAGAAACTGTTATGAGCAAAATGTTGAAAGTAGATTTTCAAAATGCTAGGGAAATGTACAATTTGCTTATTTACATGTATTAGGAAACATTCATTGGCATAGCAATATTCCTACTGAGATGTGAAGGAGGACTACCATTTAGATAAGTTAAAGAGAAAGGGTAGATTCCAGGAAGATGGAATAGTATGTACAGAAGCAGTTAAACAGTAGAAAGCATCGTCTGCTCAAACAGAAAGCCAAAGTGGCTGGCATGAACTCAGCAAATAGTAGGTTTGTGCATATGAGACTGGAAAGGCAACTAAAGGTCAGATTGTTGGAATTTGGGGGGCATTTATTTAAAGGCCTGTTGGAAGCTGTTGGAAGATTTTAAGAGAGAAATGACATATTCAGATCTGTATTTTAAAAAGGGCATATACTGGAGAATGGACAAGAGGAGATGGGGTAAGTATGGCTATAATGACTGCAGTCTAGTTGAGGACACTGACAATAAATGCACAAAGAACTGAATGGATTCCAGGGTTATTTTGGTGGTGGAATAAATTGAATTGGGCAGAAGAGTCTAAAATTATGCTTATATTTTTGGATTAAGTATATAATAGATAGTAGAGAGTTTTTCTGAATTTCAGAAAACTAGAAAGCAAATTTCTTAGATAGGAATATATAAAGCTGACCTAAAACTAAACAGCTAGGTGAATATTAAGTATTTAATGATCAAGAATTTTAATTGCCCTTCTTACAGATTATAAGAATTCCGGGTAGATGATTCAGATGGCCCATTTCTCACTGAAACTTTTCCAATTTGGGGTGAACATCTAAGGCATCTAAAATAAAGCAGAATTATTTTCAATTCTGGGTGTGATCAGTAATTTATTTCTCATGAAGAAAAAAATGCCATGTTTAAAAGAAAGGCTGAACATGTGTACCTTACATCTTGCTAAGTTCACAATTATAAGAGGAATTTCTAGTTGTGGAAATAATATCAGGAAACAATAAGAGTGTTAAGCCATTTTTTCTCATCTATCCCTTTTGCTACTGACTCCGCCACTGTAATTTTCAGTTTTGGCTTAGAATTCTGTGTTCTCTACACAATAGGCTCTGACATTATGTCTCTTCCAGACACATAAACCCAAAAGCTGCCATCTGCTCACCCCAAAATGGTTTTGAATATCCTTTCTCTAAAATAAAGCCCAGGTTAATTACCTCAAAAGGTTTTTTCCATACTATACTACAACCACAGATCTGAATTCAATAATCCAAAAATCAACCACTTATTCAGGTTTAGTATAATACTTATCTTGAGCAAAGCGGTCTGCAAAGTGCTGAGCTGAATCAGACAAATCTCACAACGTTTGAAATCTTGCTGGATTGATAGCAGAGGACGCGTACAATTTTGGGAAGACTACACAAGTGTAAAATTATTAGCACCAAGTTTTAAATTAACTTACTGTTACTATTAAGCATTTCTAATATAGGCCTACACAAATCTTACTGGCTTGCACAGTTGTCTCTTCTATTAATAAAGGGGCAAACAATAAGATAAAATCTAAGAGATCTTAGCATTTTAATTTAGTAGTAATACTGAAAACTTACATTAGCTAATAAAATACAGAGCCTGATCTCAACATTTTTATGCATTCGAACACTTACAAGTTAATCAATCTAACACTTACACGTGGGTATGTCTTCACCACCATCACTTTCACTCCCTGCCAGCCTTGAAGGATTATTAGAGATAAGAGGCATTTTAAGATTAGTAACTGTAAAAAAAGAGATATGTTATTAACAATTCCCCTAAATGAGGACACCATTTTGTTCCGCCTAACCTTTGAAAGTTGTTTTCTAGTGACTATACAATTCTATTCAGATTTTGGGCGATATATACTAAGTCTTATATACTATATTTTACAAATTTATAAATATAAAATATTTGTCAACTAGGGGAATAAAAATGAGATAAAATCTTAGGATGAATTAATGGATCACATATACTTTATTGCTTCTGTGATATATTTCCTGGCCTGGTGTTTGCAATTAATTTGAATCATGTAAAATTTATAATACTAACATGGGCTTCTGGTTTCAGATGGCAAATCTGGCACAAATATTCACTTCTTCTTACTCATAAGTTCAGAAAATCTTGCAGATTTTATAAAAGCATAGAATGTCAGAACAAATAAAAGTAGAATTTTCTGGAAAAAAATTTTAAAAGCTATCCAGGAAAGGCACAGTTCAAGTATGATGTAAAGTGTTCAAATCAGAGTAAGAAGTCAGCAGGTGTAAGGAAGAAGAATGCAACAAATATTAAGAAACAGAATGATTAAATAAGATGCTGAAAATAATAAAGATACGAGGAGGAAGGGAAATACTTTATCTTTCAAAAAGAAAAGATAAAAGATAAGCAATTCTAGAGAAAATAAAGCTATATTAGAAAAGCATGAAAAATGTAGAAAATTAAAACATGATATGATTTTGAGAAGTCAACATATAGTGTATATTACATTTTTCTACATTTACTGGCTATAACTCAGTTATGGCAAGCTGCAGCTAGAAACTTGGATTAGTTGTTTTTTATTACTAAAAATACAGTTTGATGAGTACCTAAGTCATATCTTACACAGTTACTGTGAAATAGGTAACAGCTAAAACTCATTTTTTATTCCATCATTTTCAGATTTGATTTTTTGATTCCTTACTTTGCCAGATGATAGTGTTATCATTTTTTCCAACTCTTATCACTCTATCATCCAGTTTCTGCCACCAGTACATTATATTTTTATTGCAAAGTTGGTAATATTTACCTTATATTCAATAACAATTAAGCTTGCTGTCTTTTGAATATTAGTTATCATAAAGCTTATATTCCATAACAGCATTTATCTCATTATAACTATATAAATATTGTTCATTACAGAGACACATTGTGTTCTATTACTATATTTTTTTCAGTCTTATTTGCACCTCACAGGGGAGAATGTTTAATGGATTTTTTCTTATCTAACCCTTTAATTAGTCTGAACAACAAAGAGAATATACACACCAATAGATGATTGATAGATATAGATAGACAGACAAACTATCAGGAATTTCTGGGACTATAACAAAAGATTTAACATTCTGGCTATCAGAGTCTCAGGGGAAGAGAAGACTTTCTAGCTTCATGGAAGCTGGAAAAGTACTAAATCATGGCTAAATACTTCCCAAATATGACAAGGAACATAAACTTTCATATTCAAGAAGTTGAGTGAACCCTAAACAGGATAAGCCCAAAGAAATCTATGCCAAGACATACCATAATGAAAGCTTAAAAACTAACGACCAACCTTGGAAATAACTAAAGAAAAAGAATACTTTACCACAGAGAGCAGAAGGGAGTAGTGCAGTATTTTTCTAGTGCAACAACAACAACAAAACTCTGTCAACCTAGAGTCCTATACACAATAAAAAAGTCCTATACACTATAAAAATATCCTTCAACAATGAAGAAAAACTCAAGATATTATCAGATGAAGGAAAACTAAGGAAATGTGTTGCTAAGGAACACAGTAAGGAAAATTACGGTAAATAAAATAGACTTTCCTTCTCTTTAGTTTTTAAAATTACTGATAGTTGAAACAACTAACACTGTTCTAACACTGATATGGTTTTTAATATATGTAAAGGAAATATTTTTAAAACATTATAAATGGGGGAGAATAAAAAGAGATAAAGGGAGATGAGTTTTCTACATTTAACTTAAACTGCTAAAGAAATAACTCCAGTAGACTGTAAGACATATCACAGAATGGACAAAGATAGAAAAGATATAACACAAATATATAGATATGACATACACACACACACACACACACACACACACACAATATAATAGAACAACCACCAAAGAGCCATACAGAAAAATACAGTCAAAGATAATATAGACCTCTGCAACCTGGTAGTCAACATGGTGCCCTTCCCACTTTTCCACTTCTTCATGCCTGGTTCCGCCTGCCCCTCTGACCAGCCATGGAAGCCAGCAGTATCAGGCCCTCACTGTGCTCAGACTCACCCAGCAGGTCTTTGATGTCAAGAACATGACAACTGTCTGTGACCCCAGTCATGGCCATTACCTCACCACAGCTGCTAACTTTCATGGTCAGATGAGGAAGTAGATGCTCAATGCACAAAGCAAGAATAGTAGTTATATCGTGGAATGGATCCCCAGCAATGTCAAGACAGCTGTCTGTGACATCCCACCCTGTGGCCTCAAGATGGCAGTCACCTTCACTGCAAACAGCACGGCCACACAGGAGCTCTTCAGGCACATCTCAGAGCAGTTTAGGGCCACATTCTGGCACCAGTACACAGGTGAGAGCATGGATGAGATGGAATTCACTGAAGCTGAGCGCAACATGAACAACCTTCTCTTTGAGTACCAGCAGTACCAGGATGCCACTGCAGAGGAAGAGAAAAAATAAGGCAGAGACCATCACCTCAGGCTTCTCAGTTCCCTCAGCAGTCTTCCTCAACTGCCCCCCAGAATTTGCATTTTCTGCCTCTACCTTGTTTTATTTTGTTTCCTTTTTTGGAGTGTGTGGTCCTAGACTAGTGTTTGGCACATAAAAGAAGCTCAATATTTTGTTGTTTTTTTCAAGGTCCCCCTCCCACTCTTGGGAAACCTACATTTCTGCCAATCTAGGTAACCCTGTATTTCCTTTTGGTGTCCACTTTTCCCATCCTAACAACTGGTATTTTCCTTTGATTTTTAAAGATAATTCTCCAAGAAGCTGGGTCTCATCAGATCCATTTAGAACCATGTGCTGAAAACTCGGAAAGATGGCCACCATCCTAAGCCCATATGTTAACTCAGTGAAAAGGAAACCAAACTACCTCACAGCAGGTAGAGGTACATAGGAGGAAGAGGAAGCATTTTCTATTTTAGAGCAGTTTTAGAGAGGGATACAGGCTATTGAAATCCTAATTTCTGGGACATCTGGGTGAGCCTCTTCCTCTGGCTCAGGTCATGATCTCAGGGTCCTGAGATCGAGCCCCGCATCAGGCTCTCTGCTGAGCAGGGAGCCTGCTCCACCCCCCGCCCCCGCCTCCCCGCTTGCTGCTCTGCCTACTTGTGATCTTTCTCTCTAATTAATAAATAAAATCTTAAAAAAAAAAAAAAAAAGAAAGAAAGAAATCCTCATTTCCAGGTATCTACCTGCTCCTCTCTCAGCTTCAGGAAAGCTGTTAACAGTAGTATCTCCATTTTCAGTTCCTTCCAAGCTCTGTCCTGAGCTGTTTCCTTTGCAGTGGTGTGCCACACCCTGTTGAGTGGATTCCTTCCCTCTCCTACCTAACCTTCTTCACATGTTGAATTCCTTCCTTCTCCCCTGGTCAGAGAAGGGGGCCAAGAAAGGGAAGAGGGACTAATCTGGGTCCCTAATGCCTCCAGAAAGGCCCTCTTTATCCCTATCTTTTCTTAACAAAAAACCAGCCCTGCTGTGTACATATAGAAAGGTGTGTATTACCAAGTAAATACTTGGGCCATTCCACCAGAGAGGGGACAAGGAGACCCTCTGTCTTTTGGCAACATCTCATCTCTTCCTTTTACTATTCCCTTCCTAGCCTCTCCCCATCCCCATCCTCTCTCTTGGTTTTATCCTGTCTTACACTTCAAATTTCTATTTTGGGTTGAACTTGTTTTTTTTCCATATTGAAAAGATAACATTGCCCCAAGAGCCAAAAACAAATGAAAACTGGAAAAAAAAATACATAAATTCAAATGGTAATCTAAAAATGCAAAAAAAAAAAATCAAGATTTGATGGACACAGCTAAAACAGTGCTGAGAGAAAAATTTCTAGCATTAAATAAGTATGTGTGTGTAGACACACACACACACACACACACACACACACACACACACATATATATATATATATATATATATATTTAAAGATTTTATTTATTTATTTATTTATTTGACAGAGAGGCAGGCAGGGAGAGGGGGAAACAGGCTCCCTGCTGAGCAGAGAGCCCGATGCAGGGCTTGATCCCGGGACATGAGATCATGACCTAAGCTGAGGGCAGAGGCTTAACCCAATGAGCCACTCAGGCTCCCCTACATATGTATTTTTTTTAAGAGCTAAGTGAATTAAAAAACTTAAGGGTTAAACTTTAAAATATTTTGAAACATTTGTTATATGTATAAGTATATACATAATGCATATATATATATACAAATACATACATAAAACTAAGACATATTTCAAAATATTTTAATGTATAATCCTTAAGATTTTTAATCTACTAACTTTCTAAATGACACATTTTAGGTAAAAATAATCTCCATTTTTGATTGGTTGGGAAAACTAAACCTACAGTTAACAAAGGTTGAGTGTGTGGTATTAATTGATGTCCTGGATCCTGTTGCCTTGTGAATGTTTAAAATGTCCTAGGTCTTTTTTTTTTAAGATTTTATTTATTTATTTGACAGATAGAAATCACAAGTAGGCAGAGAGGCAGGCAGAGAGAGAGAGGAGGAAGCAGGCTCCCTGCCGAGCAGAAAGCCGGATGTGGGGCTTGATCCCAGGACCTTGGGATCATGACCTGAGCCGAAGGCAGAGGCTTTAACCCACTGAGCCAACCAGGCACCCCTGTCCTAGGTCTTTTCATGACATTGCAATAATGGACATATATTGTAAACTGGGATTTGATGCATGAAAAGGATCTGTCTACTAAAAACAACTAAACTAAACCTCTTTTTCTACATTCTTTTTGTCATCATCTCATTTCTACCATCATTATAGTCATTGATGTCTATGAATTCCACCAAGAACATTAATTCAACAGTTTGGACACAGAAGCTACTAAGACCACGGAGTTCAAATGAGTGTGCAATTGACAAGAGCAGCAGGAACACAAGGACCTTCTCAGGACCATCAAGCAAGCCCAATCACAGCTTACTGTAGAAGGCAATGAATGAAACTCCAATGCCATGTTGACTGTGTGTCCTGGGATAGAAATTTGATCCTGGAACAGAAAAGGGACATTCTTGGAAAAAAACGGAAGAATCTGAACAAAGTCTATTGTTTTTCTTTTAATAGTAAAATATCAATGCTAATTGCTTATTTTAACAAATGTGCCTTGGTTATGTAGGATGTTGACATAAAGTGAAAATGGATGAAGGGTATGCAGGAACTCTCTGCACTTTCTTTGTAACTCTTTTACAAACCTACAAATATTTCATAATGCAAAGATTTATTAATAAAAAATTAGCATTGAAATCTTGTGTACAAAGACTTGACAGGGCTTTGAAGCATAAAGTTTAATTCTAGCAAAAACTCAAAAACATTGATCAAGAGCAATACAGAATTAAAAGAGATATGCCAGAACAGACTGGAAAAACTTTTTCAATCATATTGCTTAAAGATCACCACTTCTTTGTAAGCAGTAATTCTAGAATGAAATCAGAACACATCACATATTTTAAATAATTTCACGTAGATAATAGTGTGCCCTAATTTAGTGTCAGACGAGTTATACTTTGGAGTTACCAGTGCTTGCTGTATGCATTAGAAATGGCATAAAGAACCTTCAAAGTTTCCATAAAAAAGACATTTATATGCAAATATGAAGGTTAGGGAAAACACTGTAGAATACTTTGACTAAATAAAGACTGTCTTTGGACTCTGAAGTGAAGTATAAAAAGCAAAACGCCTTTGTGAGGGGGTTTGGATTCTTGAGTTTCACCTGCAATATAAATTTAATTTTCCTCCACACTGAAGATTTAAAGTCCCATAAAGGTAAAAATCTCTTCAGGCCACTTTAGTTTTTCCTTTAGACAGATTATAATTCCTTTCAGGAAAAACAATCAGAAGAAGATTAAAAATTTTCAAAAAAATTCAGAAAGCTAGCTGTGGTTCTTTGCACTGATATTTTCCTACAAAATACAAAAAATGGGAGTGCTGGTCACTGTCCAGCCACTGTTATTAAACCTGTTATTGCTTCTCTGTTTTTAGTACATTGTGAGAAAGTACACAGAATTTGATTCAAAAGTTAGAAAACATGAGAGTATGGCTAAGTGGTATTTAGTGTCATTCTGCTCCTCCAAGGGATCAGAAGGTGAGAAGATTCATATCAACCTGCAACATCCTGTCCCAAATACAGCGTGAATCTGTGGAGGGTTGTTCTGTGTTTTTTGAGGGACCAGCTCTCAAGTGCATAGTTCTAAAAATTGAGTTAACTATTTTTTTTCCTTTTTAAGATTCTGGAACAGTATTGGAAGTAAAAATAACAAGAAAAAGATGACTACAATTTAAAAAAAAAACATAACTAAGCCTTCAATCCCATTTTCTTCATAGAACACATAATAAAATGTAAAAAGAAATTCCAGAGTAAACGCCATAAATAATAGAACTAATTAAATTGGGCAGATATCATACAAACTGAAATAACAGATTTAGAGATGATAATTTTTCTCCCTTAATTATAGCAGACTCTTCTGCATAAAGAATGAGTAAAATATCTCAACTATAATGAGCTATCACCTCATTGAGCCCAGTGAATTTGAATTTGCAATATAAAATAAATGCTGGTGTTTCTAAACTTCACTATTCTTCAGATAATTCACAATTAAAAGACATTCAAGGGGTCACTTGGGTAGCTCAGCCAGTTAAACATCTGCCTTTAGCTCAGGTCATGATCCCAGGGGCCTGAAATTGACCCCAGATGTCAGGCTCCTTGCTCAGTAGGGAGTCTGCTTCTCCCTCTCCCTATGACCCTCCCCCTGCTCATGCTCTCTCTCTCAAATAAATAAATAAAATCTTAAAAGAAAAGACATTAAAATTAAAATATTTGAGGGTAATTCATTATCTCATGCTACTGTATTAAGGTAATTTGTAAATTACTAGTCTAAATTATTAGTCAATTTCATTCAGACACAAATCTAAGCAAACTTTCTCATTATCAACTCATAATTTTGTGTCAAAATGCAAAATAACAAAGTGATTCAAAACTGTAGAAGCAATGTCACGAGATAAATGGATACCACCAAAAAAAAAAAAAAAAAAAAAAGAGAGAGAGTTTTTACAAGTTTAAGAGGCTGATATACTCTTCTTTCATTAGGATATGACCACTTACATGGTCAGAAATCTTTACATGTTTTAGCTCAAAATACATGCTTTAGGGGTGCCTGAGTGGTTCAGTGGGTTAAAGCCTCTGCTTTCAGCTCAGGTCATGATCCCAGGGTCCTGGGATCTAACCCCATATCAGGCTCTCTGCTCAGCAGGGAGCCTGCTCCCCGCCCCCTTCCCTACCTCTGCCTACTTGTGATCTCTGTCGGATAAATTAATAAAATCTTTTAAAAAATACATGCTTTAATCTCCATTTTATGGCTAGAATGTAGAAGGAAAGTTTGCTACTTTTTAAAATAATGCCTCTTTTTCTACTTCCTTTGTCAAGACAAACCATATTAGATTTAAAATAATAATTATTAGGCAAAACGGTGACCAAAAAAGCATGATGATAATTACATATGGCTGATATGTAATGCTTGGTCATAACTAACAATTAGAGGGCCCTTGAATTCAGACCATCTGGTTTCTAATCCCAGATCTGACAAATTGTGGTATGACCTGGGGCAAGTCACTTTAACTTTCTGTGCCTCCTTTTCCTCATCTGTATTTTGCAGACACTAATAGTACCTACCTCACAACGTTGTCACGACAGTTAAATTAGAAATAAAAACCGCTACTTAAGTGTTAGCTAGTAGTAGGAGCAGCAGCAGCAGCAGCTGCATATCTTGACAATTGTTCAAAGTCTTTCTGTATAGACAACCCTAATCAAGGCAGAATGTACTAAGAAGTTCACCTTACAAATGAAATGCATACATAATAACAACTCACTGAATTCCTAATAGCTTTCAGAGTTATAAACATGAATAATTTTATTTTATTTTTTTGAAATATTTTTATTTATTTATTTGACAGACAGAGATCACAAGCAGGCAGAGAGAGAGGAAGAAGCTGAGCAGAGAGCCTGAGGCGGAACTCGATCTCAGGACCCTGGGATCATGACCTGAGCCAAAGGCAGAGGCTTTAACCCACTGAGCCACCCAGGTACCCCTAAACATTAATAATTTGTCTCTAAACAGTATTATATAAATATAAAAAGAACATAAACTTAGAGAATGGGAATTACCTTTTTAACTTTATAATTACCTTTTTAAACTCCTGCCTATAGATAAAATCACATGTAAACTATCCTAACCATAGGTGATTTATTTAATATGTATTTAAATATAAATTAATGTCTAGTATTGCTCATAATTATAGATCTTCATTTTATTGTTAGAGTTTTGTGATACATATTTTTCGCTTGTTGTTTATAGCATCTTTTTTCTAAATTATTGTTGGGTTAATACTATTAAATTCTCTTTAAATCTATATTCTGCCATGTTGAATCATATAAAAGGAAAGAAAAAGAAATGTATTTTGATAATGTATAGGACTCTAGAACAAGTTCAATTAAAAATAGGTTAAATAATGTGGTTAGTCTGCATGAAGCAGTAAACATGAGGACATCAATTTCAACAGCAAGCCGTACTCAGTATTTCGGCACAAATGTTTTATCATATGATTTTAAATCATATGTTTTTATCATACGATTTATCATGTGTTTTAAATCATGTGATTTTAAATGTGTGACTTTATACATAAGTTATGGGTTGAACTGTGTACCCATAAAAAGTTATGTTGAAATCCTAACCCTCCATACTTCCAAATGTAAGCTTATTTAGAAATAAAGTCTTTACAAGGTAAACAAGTTTAAATAAGGTCATTACGCTCAGCTTCAATCTAATTTGACTGGTGTCCTTGTAAAAAGGGAAAATTTGGACACAAAGACACAAATAAAGGGAAGAGGATGCAAAGAAACCCAGGGATAATGTCACACGAAGACCAAAGACTGGAGTGATGCATCTACTTCAAGCCAGGACAGCATAGGCTACAAGAAGAAAGGCAGGGGAAGCTCCTTTCCTCATACCTTCAGAAGAAAGCATTGGCCTTGCCAACACCTTGACTTCAGACTTCTGGCCTCCGGAGCTGGAAGACAAGAAACTGCACGTTGCTTTAAGCCATCCAGAGTACGGTACTTTGCTATATAGCACTCCTAGGGAGACATGACATTTTACTAAAGGTAAAAGGGTATTTTTTCTGGTGTTTCATTAGCTGTCTTCCATAATCTTAATTTGAGTACTTTCAAACTGAAACTGGTCTATAAGGATATCATACGCCTTAGAAATAATCCTGAATCAGAATGTGTTACAGCACAGGCATAAGTCAGAGTTGTTCATCAGTAGATGTAATTGTATTCTCATACAGTCTATAAAATGTGTATTTTATTTATGCTGGAAAAATGGATTAGAGTTTTCTATGAAAAAAAGCTAGTGTAAATTTTGGGTTCTTTTTTTTTAAACTCGAATAATTTGTTTTATCTAAGACTGTTCTTAGTGAGAGGGAAAAAATGTGTTCTTGTCCACCTTTATTTGAATATTAAGTAGAAACATCTTAATGCTAATATTGGGTCAAGAATAACAATACTTAGGTAAAAGAGATATATTAAACCACATCCTACATATAATCTGAACCACAGAAATGAATGCATTATATAGTATGTATTAGTTATAACCGTTCAGCAGGAGCCAAATGCAAAATAAAAAATTTTTAAAAAGGAATCAACTAAAATTTCTACTATAAAACATTCCACTATAATTGAGAAACATTTTGTATCATCTTTTTTTGATGCTGAAAAAGTAAATTAATTCTTCAAGCCACAATGCCTTTGTTCCTCTTATAAAGAATATAACCTATTTCTATAATAATTGTGAGAATGATGAAAATGTTTATTTCTTTCTCTCCTACTCAAAAATACTTCTTTCTTCTTGGATTTCCTTCTTCTTCAGATTCAAAATTACAGATTTTTCTCTCCTTCCTGTGCACTAACTCAGTTTTTAACTCCTCAGATATTTTAGTCTTTAATGAAAAAAACTAATGTTTACAAAAAATTATGTCTATCATGCAATGTTAAAGCAGTTGTGGCGACAAAGTCACTGGCTGACAACTCCCAAGGAAGGAGGAAGTATATGATCTGGATGGAGGACAAGAGAAAACAAACCAAGAAGAATGACAAACTCAGGCAAACATAAAGAGTTGCAATCAATGATCAGAAGTGGATTTGAGGGGCGCCTGGGTGGCTCAGTGGGTTGAGCCTCTGCCTTCGCCTAGAGTCGTGATCCCAGGGTCCTGGGATGGAGCCCCACATCCCCTCATTGGGCTCTCTGCTCAGCGGGGGGCCTGCTACCCCCCCCCCCTTCTGCCTGCCTCTCTGCCTACTTGTGATCTCTGTCTGTCAAATAAATAAATAAAATCTTTAAAAAACAAACAAACAAACAAACAAACAACAAAAGAAGTAGATTTGATCCAGGCAAGCTGGACACAAAGGGAAGCATTGCACAGGATGTGGGTTAAGTGTACAGACTATGGAGTCATACCACATTCATTGACTATATCTCTTAGTGGCCATGTGAGCTACAGCCATAGTTTCCTTATCAACTAAAAAGAAGTAATACTATCTATCTCATTAGTTTATTGTAGGGATAGAGTGAGATGACCTTAGCTCTTAGCTCTTAGCACAGCGTTTGTGTGGCACGTTCTAAATATCGATAATGGCCACTAACCCTGTTAAGGCAAATAAGAAGTGACCCATTAGAGGCACCTGGGTGGCTCAGTCAGTTAAACGTCTGCTTTCTGCTTAGGTAAGGATCCCAGGGTCCTGGGATTGAGTACTACATTGGACTCCCTGCCCTACAGGGGGTCAGCTTCTCCCTCTCCCTCTGCCTGCTGTTTTCCCTGCTTATGCTATCAAATAAATAAAATCTTTAAAAAAACAAAGAAACTGACCCATTAAGTATCAAAACTGGCCCAAGAATTATTTTCTGCATCCTTTCTTTTAATCTAGCTGACTATAATATTTTGTGTGTCTACTGGAATAAAGTATCTATCATTTCCATATCAACATTGATTATATTTTCATCTAGACCTAAGGCCTTAAGATATCAATACCTTGATAACTCAAATTTATGTCTCCAGGCCTCGTGTTTCTTCTGGAATGTATATTCAATTTCCGACCCAGTTTATTTACTTTGGTATCTATAGATGTTTTAAGTGGTCCCTATGATCCTGATCTCCTGGCTTTCATTCTCTTGTAGAGTCCCCTCCCCTTGAATATGAGTAGGATCTGTGACTTGAATATGACAAAGATATTAGGATATCACTGTTGTAATCATGTTACATTATATAAGTCTCCATCCTCCTAGCTGACTTGCTCTAGAGTCTTGCTTTCCCTGCTGATTTTAAAAAAGCAAGAATCCATAAATCCTAAGGCTGTGAGGAAAGGAAGTTTGCCAACAACCTGAATGAGCCTGGAAGCAGAGCCTTCTCCAGGATCATGTCACGATGAGAAACCCAGCTAGCTGACAGGTTGTTTGCAGGCTTGCAGAGAACCCAGCTAAACCATGTCCAGACTCCAACCCCACAAAAACTGT
Source organism: Lontra canadensis (assembly GCF_010015895.1). Lineage (NCBI taxonomy): Eukaryota > Metazoa > Chordata > Mammalia > Carnivora > Mustelidae > Lontra > Lontra canadensis. The sequence goes on from NW_022631391.1 coordinate 35,275, forward strand.
GAAATAATAAATTTGTATTGTTTTAAGTCACTAAATTTGTGGTGATTTTTTTATGCAGCATAGAAAATAAATACAGGGATTTAACAAGCACCTTCTCACAAATTAAGCCTGTCCAAAATAGAGCATCCATCCCCCTAACATTCAAATCTGCCTCCCTTTTAGTGTTTCCTATTGAAGTTAATGGTCCCACCATTTACCCAGCTGATTAGTTAAAACATCTTGGAACTATTCTTGATGCCTTTGTGCCTCTCAAACTGAAAAATCCTATCAGCTATGTCCAGAAAAGTTACACTTTTTATAATCACTTGGTTCTAATCATTTGCCTGGGCTACTGCAATAGCTTATTTTCTTCAATTCTTGACCCTCTAGAGTCTATTTCCATACAACATCCTTTAACGGGTAAATCATTCCTCAATTCCCTGCTCTCAAGTCTTCCAAACATTCCCATGAGACTTGGAACAAAATCCCAATCTTTTATATGGCTTGGGGCCCAAATGATTTGGCCCATGAGGAACCTTTTTTTAAAATCATATCCTACTCTTCCTTCCTTATTAGTTTTTCTGCAACCATACCAATCTTCTGGCCAGTTATTGAACACTCCAAGCAAATTCTCTACTAGAGTTCTTCAATTTGGTCTGCCTTAAATAATTTTCCCTTAAATACTCTCACAATTGGGATTACTTCTTTCCCAAACTTCTACTCACATATTATGTCTTCATACAGGCCTTTTATGAATGACTCATCTAAGAGAGAAAAACTGCATGACACCTATTTCACTTGCCTTATGTTTTATTTTTTTATAGTACTTATTAAAACTATCATTATTATTGGGGCACCTGGGTGGCTCAGTGGGTTAAAGCCTCTGTCTTCCGATCAGGTCATGATCCCAGGGTCCTGGGATTGAGCCCCGCATTGGGCTCTCTGCTCAGCAGGAAGCCTGCTTCCCTTCCTCTCTCTGCCTGCCTCTGTGCCTACCTGTGATCTCTGTCAAATAAATAAAAATCTTTAAAAATTTAAAAAAAAAACTTATCATTATTATTGAGATAAGGAAACTGAAGGGACCCCAGGAAGGACTGCTTTTTTGCTGCCTATATTCTTGCTAGGACCAGTACCCCTGCCTTACATGTGTCTCACAGCAGAGAAAATGTATGTCCTCCTTGTATGCATCAAGGTGTTAGTAATTTCTTTGGAGACTTCCAGCACAATAGATAACATCTAAGGCATGACCAAGTGAAGCCATGCTGTATGTATTCCAGACCACTGCACTAGATATCTCAACACCAATACCCTGTGGCTGTAAGAAATAAGTGACTTTACAGAGGACCTTGGACCCTTGTTTTTGTTCTGACCAGTTCTTACATGCATGAGAGGACCTGTACACCAAAACAGAATCCTCATTGAAAACCCTAGACCCCCAAAAAGAGATAAAACTCTCTCTCCTTTCCTTTCTAAGTCTCCCAGATGCTCTGTCTGTATCTACACTATATATTTTCAATAAAATCTGCTCTCACTTCTTCTCAGCTTGCATTTGATTTCTATCATTCATGAAGCCAAGGATCCTCTTGGCTGGTCTTGTGGAACACCCTCTTTGGGTCCTCAGACCAGGCCTGCCTACATCATTATCATCTGTTTATCCATTTCTATTCTGTCTTCTCAGTAGAATATAAGTTACATAATGCTAGTAATGTCTGGTTTTGTTCATTTCCATAAGCTGGAACACTACATGGTAAAAAGTAAGTAGTTGACCAATTTTGCATAAAATTGCTGTTGAAATCATTTTTGAATCCTTCCAGGAAAAAATATTCTGCCATAGTGCTTTAAGAAGTTCAAAATATCTCATAGAAAAGTGCAAGAGTACATTTCAAACTTTCACTGGAAATTTAATGCTAACTAACCACAAAACTATATTCTGTCTTCATCTTTTTGTATTGTCTTAAGAAATTATTTAAGGGAATTATCCTCATGAAGTCATGAGTATCTCTACTATAGCTCTTGATTTCTCTCTCAACTCTATCTCAACAATCATTTTTTACTAACCAAGCTACATCTCAACAATCATTTTTTACTCTCCAATGTATATTTAATGCAAATAAATAGAAAATAGTGCAGCAGAAAAGTAAATAGCTTGTTCTCCAAGAATGCTAATAGTGAGTATAAAAGTCAGGTTTGTAGTGTTATCCGACAGAGGCCAGAGACTGTGTCCATGGGAGATCTGCTTGTGGTGACACTATCCATCATACTGTCACTGTTTGACAGTCACAGACAAGAAGAAATACCTAGGAATTACAAATGAATTTTCTCACTAACAATTTATAGCAATTTGCAGGACATTGTAATTGGCACATTTTCTTCATATATGTTCCATATGTTACAATAAAAAAAGGAAGCTGCTTTTTGTAGGTTATTTTATTCAAGAAGATTTTTTGCCAACAGAGTAGTGTAATGTGTTAATGAATTTAGTCAAATTCTCCCCTCTCTTGTCTGATACAGTGCCTTTCTGCTTGAGGAATGGGTAGCTTAGATGATTTATAACAGAATCCACAACCTTTCACCTGCAAGTCACCAGTTTGAACCCAACCTAGTCCAGCAATGAGAGACATTTGTTTCCGCAGGCAGCTCAGAGGCTTGCATGAAATGAATGGGAAGTCTCTATTTGCTTACTGGACCTGAAATGATAGTTACTTGAATTAGAAATATATTACGCTGTGAGTAAAGACCTACATTATCATTATAGTAATATTCTTTTTCAAGGCCCTGAAGTTAATATATGATACTGGCTGGTATTCAGTTTCAGACTAGAATTTTACTGAGGCAAATTTACCTTCAGTATTTTCAATGTTCTCAATATTAAAGAAGTACTATTTTAATTTTTTTAATAATTAAAACTTACAGGTGATACAGTAAGAGAGAGCAGAACTGGCTACCCCAAAATATGTCTCTTTGGCATAAGGATTATTCGAAGCTAATTATTATTTTTTTAAACCACAAAGGAAAAGCTCTGTAAGCCTAGAAGTTATCTTTTTGTAAGAGACATTTTTACATTTATAAGGGAAGTCTCCAGTGTTAGGGTTTCTGCCTCTCTGTACCAGGAAGAGAAGGAAGACTCTAAATCCCTAGAAATTCTTATCAATTGAGAAGACAACAACCACAGCTGCAGAACATAATGCTTGTTTATTGTTCTTTGCCTGGTAACCTCCCATAACTGACTCTCCCTTCCTCCCAACATTCCCCCCCCCCTTTTTTTTGGGTCTTTAGCTGAAGATATTATTTAAGGTAGTGGCTTGGGCCATTTTAGAAAGTTACTTAGTTCCCCTGAGTCTCTCCCATATATACAATAGGTATACATGCTATTAAAATTGTTTTTCTCCTGTTAATCTATCAGTTATTACAGGGGTTGGGAGTTGGGGATGTCTCAGCCAAGAACCTACACGGGTAAGGGAAAATTATTTTTTCCTCCCTTATAGAGACAAACCAACTATGTGTATAATAATTAAGGTTTTGCCTCAAATTTATATTTAGTTCTCAGAAGTTAGGGTGTCACCTTTTGTAGAGCTTAAATAGCTTTTATAATATTTTTTTAAAAGATATATTTATTTATTTTAGAAAGGGATAGCAGGAAGAGGGGCAGAGGGAGAAGGAGAGAGAGAATCCTCAAGCAGACTCCCTGTTGAGCTTGGAGCCTGACTTGTGGCTCCATCCTGGCAACCCTGAGATCATGACCTGAGCCAAAATCCAAAGTCAGCTGCTTAACAGACTGAGCCACCCAGACACCCCCAGGTTTTATAATACTTTAAATTCATTCATTCATTAAGTAATTGAAAAGTAAATTCATAAAAGGATGTTTTCTGAAGACATTTCAAAATAAGGGGAACAATATCTTTCTCTATTAGACTAACATGTGATCCAATGGGTGACTTAGACAGAAGTCAGTCAGGTTAATTGGGACCTTTTCCTTTTACCTTATTTTTAAAAAGATTTTATTTATTTGACAGAGAGAGATACAGCGAGAGAGGGAATGCAAGCAGGGGGAGTAGGAGAGCGAGAAGCAGGCTTCCTGCAGAGCAGGGAGCTGGATGTGTGGCTTGATCCCAGGACTCTGGGATCATGACCTGAGCCAAAGGCAGATGCTTAACGACTGAGCCACCTAGGCACCCCGGAATCTTTTTCCTAGAAGCTTTCAAAGTATATGTAATGGGAAAAAAGTTATTTTCACGATAACTTTTAAAATATATGTTATTTGTAGGAGCCTCCATAGAGTCTCTATGCTCACTCTAGTGGTTAAGGTTGTCATTAGAACTATTTAAAAATATTCCATCTGTCCCTCCTGGCACACAATAGGGTATTACACTTCCTTGGCCCTACCAAAACTATGTGTGGACATATGACTTGCTTTTTCTAACATATGAGTGGAGATAATATGTGTCACCTTTCTTGCTGTTGCCATGATCATGGAAACATAAATCCACCTGATGCAGACCTCCTACCAACTTGCACTGCATATGTCCCATGTTCAAGAAATTTAATTTTAAAATATCAAGCACTTGAGATGCAGGGGCTATTCATTACCAGGGAATAACACAGCCTATCTGGACACAGAACACTGATATCATATTTTGTTTCTAAGAACACAAAGGTAGAGAAGCCCAATGCCTGAAAATATATGTGTTAGAAATGGTTAGGGCAAAGCAAAAAATGGGAGAATCAGAGGGAGATCTATGCACAGAGAATTATATAAATTATTGCGGGGAGAAAAAAAATAAAGAGATTTTCATTGTCTGGCAAATGAGAAAAGAAGACATGAGAATTGATTCCTCTGGAGATTTTTAGAGAGGTAAAAATATTATGTGGTTTAATATAGTATATGTCCTGTGCCCCCTTAAAGCCTTCTCTTTTGTAGGGGCCAAGGGTACCCACCCCAAGAAGGGCCACTTTGGCATAAACATTATTGTGACTCAAAAGCAATCCAAAGCCAGCATTTTCAGAAAAAGCTCAACTGCTTGCTTTATTAGGGAAAGAGCTATTAACAGAGATGCCTCTTAGTACCTGAGAAACTTATCTGTGTAACAGATCTTCTTTGTTTTTCAAACATCTCCTTTCACTTTCCTGCTAATGGTCTTTCACCTGTTTGATCTTCAGGCCCCTATCCTTCTCCTTAGCTCATATATACATCATGTTGCCTGTCTTTGGAATTTCCATTTCTTGGTGGATTCCCCCATACAGATGCTATTAAATTTGATTTTCTCCTGCTAATCTGTCTCATGTCAATTTGATTCTAAGTCCAGGTAGGACCTTGAAAACTAGAGGAAATTCTTTCTCCCCAGCACCTCTAATGGGTCTTTAGTAAAATCTGTTTTTCTCACTACTCCGTGAGTGTATTCACTTTCAGGGACTGGAAAAAAAATTTTTTTCAAGGATACCACTAGAAGAAACCAAAAGCTACCAATGAGAGGCAACATAATTTCTTTCCTAGAAGATAAGCCAAAGTTATATTTATGTGGCTAGAAAATCTACAGGCTTTATTGTGATTGATATTTAGGTATTGATTCAACCAATGACTGTGAGTATGTGTATTACAACTATAGGAGCAGGAAAAATGTGTGTGATGGGAAGGGAGGAGCCAAAGAGAAAAAATAAAACCTCAACTAAGGAGGAATTCAATAGATATCTGCAATTGAAAATCAGAAATATTACTATGTACTTATTTAGAAACATGGACTAAAGCACTAGAAAAAAGCAATGAAATGACTTAAAGTGTTTGTCTCTGGGTAATGGGATTTGGGAGTAAGAAGCATGGAGAAGTGTACAGAAGAATCAGTCCTTCAAAAAAAGATACAACTATTATTTAACAAAAATTAAATTGTATAAATAAAATTAAAGAAACAAAAGCTTACACTTTCTCATTTTTAATCATCTAACTTTGTTCTGATGACTTTGTTTAATGTTTAATATTATTGTAATTATCAAAGAAAAATAAGTGCTCATTTTTTAAACCTTAGAAATTACAGAAAATTATCATTCTAACTTGGCTACACTTCCCTAGCCAGTGTCTGGAGTTGTTCCTCACACAGGAAATGATGATCTCAAATGAATTAAAGAACCACTTACCTAAAGATCATTGTTCTGCTCGAACCCTGAGACTTTCTTCCACCTCAGTGTCCACAGGACACAAAGTGCCAGCTAAATAACTAATTATAAATGGAAATTTCCAATTGACAAATGTAAGAAGAGTCGATGCAGATTATCAGACCACAGAGCAATGCATGTTATTCAGAAAAGACTTGAAATGATCAAGAAAATCATTACCTGTGATGATTTACACAACTGTATTCTTGTGACAAGCAAGAATGGGCCATTAATCTATTCCATTGAAGGCTTTTTGATCAACCAACCTAGTAAAGAAAATAATCACAAAAGGAAATGGAGGGTTGTAGACTTAACTTTCTTCTTTTTTTCCCCCTTGCTTCATTTCTCCCTCCCTCTCTACTTCTCTCTCCCCCTCCCTCCCTTCTTCCCACCCTACCCTACCCCCATCCTTTCTTCCTTCCTTTTCTGCAAGGAGCAAGTGAAGGAAAAGTAACTCATAGTAAGTAAAAAGGGTTTCTCCTCAGGAAGCAGAGTTGTTTCAGGTTCAGGATTCAGCATAGAATCAATCTTAGCTGAAGAGCAGGGGGAGGGAAACAGGATTTACCAGGCACTTTTTCCGATGTCTGTGACCTCCAGGGCTTACCATTCTTGTTGATGTTGTTTTTTGACTTGTAGTTTTCTAATGTTTCCCACTAAATCGATTATTGCCTTTAGAAGTAATTTCATGGCTTTTAGAGTACTATAGCTTTATCTTTCTAACCTTCATGCTGCTGTGAAAGATTGGTCTCATTTCTTGTTAATTCTGATTCTTCTTTGAGGTTATGCTTTCCTTCTCCAAGGGAATCATCAGGTATCGTTTTATTAGTCGTACACATCATGCCACCTCTGGGGAATTTGTATGGCTAATTCATCTTTCCTGACAACTGCCTAAATAAATGGTAGCCAGAGCATTTGTTTTATTTCTGTGAACTTATTTTATTGCTTGCCACCTTTCACAGCATTGAGCAAGCAGTCATAAAGACCAAATAGACAAGGATTTTCTTTTTCCAATATTATATTTAATGGCCAGTTTTAAATCATTTTTGTTGCAAAACTTTTTAAAGATTAGTTTAACCCTACATTTTTTTTAATCTGATATATTCATTTCTTCTTGTTTGGCAACAAAGGGTAATGGAAGAAACAACTCACTAGTATTAGAGTCTGCATTCTGGTCCCAGCCCTATACATGACCTCACACAATTTACTTAAGTCCTCCAAGCCTCGGTTTTATAATCTATAAAATATAAGAACCGACCTCTGAAGTTGGCCTAAGTTTTAAGATTGTGTTTCCAGTAAGAAAAGATATCGCCCAATTGTCAAATGTTTAAATACCAAAAAGTTCACCCAAGAGTAGATATTACCTTCCATTTATTAAAATAATGTCTAAATGTCTCAGGTTTTTTGTTTTTTGTTTTTTTAAGATTTTATTTATTTATTTGACAGAGATCACAAGTAGGCAGAGAGGCAGGCAGAGAGAGGGGAAAGCAGGCTCCCCGCTGAGCAGAGAGCCCCAATGCAATCTCAGGACCCTGAGATCATGACCTGAGCCCAAGGCAGGCCTATTAACCCACTGAGCCACCCAGGCGCCCCTAAACGTCTCAGTTTTTTCAAAGATCTTATTATGAAATATTCTTCTGCAAATACATAATTAACAGTAGACTAACAGAAACCAGAATCACAAAAGGTTACAAAGTTTGTAATAAGGTCTCCAAGTAAGTTAGTAATTAGGTATTTTTTCATTCTTCCTACAAAAATCAGCCTCCAGAGCCTAAAATATTTATTACTTGGCCCTTATCAAAAAAAGTTTTCCAGCTCCTACAATTAATAAACAAATGAGAGAGAAAGGAGTAAGGGGGAGAAGAGTACATCACCCCAAAATATGCCACACTGGCACATGGATTGCTTTGAAACAAAGGCAACTAGGACCCAGCAGACTCAGGAAAGTTTATTTTGTTGTTGTTGTTTTTAACCTCTCCTTTAACTGCCTAAGAGAATTTTTATAGAGGCCCCATACAAGGAAGAGCTATTAACCCCAGAGATGACTTTTAATATCAGCAAGACTTATCCGCATGGCAAGACAAACTTTTGTTTACCACACATTTGCATTTCTCATTTTCCTATGAATTGTCTTCCAGGCCTTTGAAGCCCCACCCCCCCACCCCCACCCCCTTCTCCTTAGCTCAGGATAATACATAAACTTCAATTAGCCTGACTATCCAGGAGTCTCTCATGTCTTTGGTGCTTTTATACTATATGAAATTAAATTTGTTTTTTTTTTCCTTTGTAAATCTGTCTTATGTCAATTTAATTATTAGAGTAGTCAAAAGAACCTAGGGAAGATGATAAAAGTTTTCTATCACTGCAGGATAAACCTTCCTTACAGAAGCATTCCAAAGATTAAATATAGAAGTGTGAGAAATAGAAAATCACCATTAGAACACAACAGTGATAATTACAGCAAACAAGATTCACTGACAGATGGCAAAATTTTAAGGTAAAACAGGATAATTGCATAGTAACAAAATACCCTCCCCATACATATTGTTATGGTCATTTTAACACATACACAAAATTTTGATATTCCTCCCCCCAGAGAATTTAGTTCGATTCTCCTACTTTTTTGTATGGGCCAGATTTAATGACTCAGTTGGAAACATAGGAAAATAATATATAAGAAAAGAAAACTGTGACTTCACAGTGGAGAAAGCTGGTAGATGCAATCTCAAACAAGTAATAAGATTGAGTTTACATTGTGCATATTGGTATCATGTACCTTTGGTAGGAGGCAATGAGAAGGGCATTTCACCTGTGTGGTATTCTTCCCCAAGACACAGAATCTCAGTGTAATCATGAGAAAATGTCAGATGTGCTCAAATTGGGGGATGTTCTACAAAATATCTAACTAGTAATCCTCAAAACTTTCAAGGTCTTAAAAAATAATATGAGAAAATGCCATAGCTGGTGGAAACTAAGAAATGTGCCTCTTTTGAATGACCTTAAATTACTGGGACCATTCAAACATGTTTTCTGAAAGGGACTCAGAGTGTATATCAAACATTCATGGACGTCTTACTGCTTATGACTGTGGACAATTTCTTTAACAGCTGAAGTGTATAGACATGGGACTATATCTTTATCATAGTACAGGATTATAAAGGTATCAGGTTATAATGTGAGTCTGAGTTGAACACAGCATGCTAAAGCTCATGTATATTAATGTATAAACAACATAGATATGACTGTTTCTTTTTCTTTTTATTATTATTATTTTTTTTAAGATTTTATTTATTTATTTGACAGAGACACAGCAAGAGAGGGAACACAAGCAGGGAGAGTAGGAGAGGGGCTCAATCCCAGGACCCTGGGACCATGACCTGAGCCGAAGGCAGATGCCCAATGACTGAGCCACCTAGTCGCCCCATGACTATTCCTTTTTAAACAGGAGATAAATTGTGAGTATTAAATGAGTAAAAAGAGACACTGAACTGAGTTCCACCATGAAAAAGAGATAGCTATAAGGATTGGAACTTTGTTGTTTTGCTTTGCTTTTTTTAATATTTTTTTTTTTTAAGTAATCTTTCCATCCAACATGGGGCTCGAACTTACAACCCCAAGATCAATAGTCTCATGTTCTATTGACTGAGTCAGCCAGGCACTCCTGGAAGTTTGTTTCTAATTTTGCTGGTTTTTTAAAAAATATATATATCTATTATAAGGAAATGAAAGACAAAGTGTGGATAAAATGTTTTATAATAATCTACTCTTATACGACAATTCTTGACAAAGTGATGATGTGTCTCAATGCTAAAAATACTGTGAAGTTAAAAAATAAACTCTTGAAATATACATGTGTTTCATTACAATTGCATGTACCAGTAAAATAATTTTTCCTAACAGCAGAATATGAGGAGGTATCTCTCTCCTTTCTGTTCTGCCTTAAAGAGAAAGTAGCCCGAACATTACCAAAACATATTCAATTTTTTGTTAATCATTTCTTATTGAATTTGAATCATATAAAAACAAAGGATGCCTTATACCCTGGACAAAGTTTTTAACTGTGAATTGTGCATTCACACTGTAACAGATGAAAGAAGTATCTGGTTACTAGGGCAAATTAGGTTTCTTTTAGGAAATTTACTCTAAAGCCCCTACTCAAAAAGCTATAATGACTACCTAACAACCTTCACCCCAGTATGCTTGCTTTGTTTACTGACTTGCATGTTTGCTAATGAGTAACATTAACATTCAACAAGAACTTGGCACCAACCTAACTGGATCTCCATGGGTGCTCATGATTTCAGTCAAGCTAATTCCTGCTCTAGCCATACTGTAACCTCCTTGACAAGAGGACACTTGAATACAAGATCCCTCTTTTTTATAAGGATATTTAAAAAGTGTTGGCAAAGATATGGGAAAAAGGGAACCACTGTGCACTCTTGGTGGGAATGTAAGTTGTGTACAGCCACTATGGAAAACATATAGGGGTTCCTCAAAAAATTAAAAATAGAATTACCATATGACAAGTCCATTTCTGGGCATTTATCAAAAAAAAAAACATGTTAATTCAAAAACATAAAGCATCCCCATGTTCACTGCAGCATTATTTACAATAGCCAAGATACGTAAACAACTTAAGTGTCCATTGACAAATGATGGATAAAGAAAATGTGATATATTTATACAAAATAATATTATTCATCCATAAAAATGAATGGAATCTTTCCATGTACAACAACATGGATGGACCTTGACAGTAATATGCTAAGTGAAATAATTCAGAAAGAGACAAATACCATATGATCTCACTTACACGTGGAATCTAAAAGAAAGAAAGAAAGAGAGAAAAAAGCTCATAAATACAGAAATAGATTAGTGGTTTGGTTGCCAAGCTGGTGGGTCAGAGATGGATGAAATAGGTAAAAGGAGTCAAAGGTACAAACTTCCAGGTATACAATAATTAAGTTATGGGGATATAATGTATAACATGGTGACTATAGATGATAATATTTATTGCATATTTCAAAGTTGCTAAGAGTAAATCTTAAAAAGTTCTTACTCCAAGAAAAATAAATACTTTAGCAACATATGGCAACAGATGTTAACTAAACTTATTGTGGTTATCATTTTGCAATATGTATAAATATTGAATCACTATGTTGTACACCTGAAAGGAACATAATATTGCATGTCAATTATACCTCAATTTTAAAAAGTTTAAAAAAACATTAAATAGGGGCTCCTGGGTAGCTCAGTTGGTTAACTATCTGACTCTTGATTTTGGCTCTGGTCATAATCTTGGGGTCATGGTATTGAACCCTGCACCAGGCTCCATGCTCAGCATGCAGCCTGCTTGTCCTTCTCCCTCTGCTCCCCCTGTGCTTGCTCTCTCTCTCGCTCTTTCTCAGAGAAATAAAATCTTTAAAAAATTAAACATGAGAATATTGTATAATTTGCCATTTTAAAATATATAAGGTTCACAAACATTTATACCTCAGCTAAAAGTATATTACCTACTATGATTTCATCAATTTATAGACTAATGCAAATTTACCATCAAGTATTTTAAAATTCTAGTTCAGACCAATAAGGAAGCAAATTTTGATGGCACAATAACACCTTATTTGATTTTTTTTGTTATTGTTGCCTCTTAATAAATAATCTTTAATTTAAAAAGAAATCACAATCCCCCTCAAAAAATGCTAGGAAAGGACAGGGATGTGAATCTCATTGTTGACAAAATAACAGAACAGATTAGGGACTGCGAAGAGTAGCCTAGGTCAAACAGAATGCAGGAAAATGTGGAGAAAGGATGCCCCCAGCTGTGTGTCCTTGACACTGCTGATAGAATACACTTCTCCAAATAAGTGTCTCATTTTGGATAAAGAAACCAAAAGTTATTTCTTTACAATAAGGGAAAAAGAATAAGTAAGCAGGGAAGCAGTGAGAGCCTTCAAATACTTCATTTGGTAGAAGGCAAGGGTGAATGGGGGAAAAAACTGATACATTATTTTTGAACCCTGCTTCTTTTCCTAAACGTGGGTGATTTAGGTATTCATTTGTGATAATTCACTGATCTGTATATTTGTTAGGTACCTTTTCCTAATGATATGCCTCCATAAAAATAATTGATGAGGGGACTTCAACTTCTATTTATTGACTTCTGCAACCCAAAGAGAAAGAATGAACTTTCTATTCCAGTTACTATAGCTACATAACAAATTACTCCAAACAACTACTTACTATCTTCAGAGATGTGTACATCAGGAATTCAGACAAAGCATAGCAGAGATGGCTGTGTGCTGCTCCACAGTGTTCCGGTCTTCAGTGAGGAGTCTCCAAGTCTGGGGCAGGAATAACCTGATGACATGTTCACGCACGTGTCTGGAAGTTGATGCTGGTTCACAACCAATTAGAGGATATTCGAATGGACATAAGAGCTCCATCTGTCAGAGCAACGAAACACCAAAAAAGAACAAGGAATATGAAAGATACCTATGAAGAAAAATTTAAAGTTTTAATGTGGATATCAATCAATAGAAAAATACATACTACATTTCTGAGTTTAAAAAAATAGTGAAGAATACAAAGATTTTAATTGTCCCTATGTTAATTTGTAATCTTAATGTGATGTCAATAAAATAAAAACAGGATTCTTTTTTTTTTCTGGTAAAGCAAGCTGATTCAAAGGCAAATTGCATTAGCTGTTCCGCAAGTTTTGACTGGACTCAAATCACATTTGCCACTTTCACAACCGGCCCAAGCCCCCATCAGCTGTCATTTCGGCTACTGAAATAGCCTATCTTGGCTGCCTTTCCATTCCGGCCCTCCTCTCCCTCATTCCCCTGCCCCCACCCATTAATCAAGTCTCTAAAACAGTGTTCCTTTGATAATATCAGTCAAATCCCAACTTTCATTCACCTGTTCCAAAGGCTTTCTCATGCACTTAGAACATGATCCAAAATTCTTAACATGGTCTGAAGGCATTCTAGTACCTGGATCTTTCTCTGACCACATTTCCTACCAGTGCCCTACTTATTAACTCCTCCATTTTTTTGGCTTTTCCACTTTTCTCCAGTCACATTCCACAAACAAGCTTTTCAAGCTCCAGCCTATCAGCCTTTACACTCCGTGTTCTATCTGCCAGTCATACTCTATGGAATCACCTTCATTCCTCCTCAAAGACACTGTCACTGAAACTCCTATAAAAACCTGGGTGTGTATACTGTTTTGGTTTCCTCTTATCATAGATTGATCTATTTGGGGGCTGTTATTTTTCTCTACTAGGAGGTGCATTTCCACAAAAATAGAAACTCCTGACCACTTAAAAACTGGACAGCAAGTGTTCAATAAATATTGAAATGAATGAGTAGAGTCAGAATCATGCTGAAAATTAGCATATCACAAGAACAACAATGTAACCCTAAGCCAGCATGACATAGGTAAAGAGCTCAATCAATGAAACATACGCTAAGGACCAGAAGCTGATCAAATACAATGCCATTTAGTATAAAAAAGAAAAAAAATTCAAATGAGAAGAAAGGTTATTTTGTAATTATTGGCATTTCAATAAAATGAATATCCATTTGGAATAAGAAAATAAAATTAAGCAGAAGTCTTACCTTATAACTTAAACTCCAGATGAATTAAGTATTTAAATATAAAAAAGGACACCCAGAAATACTAAAAAAATTCTACCCATGGTAGAATTTAAAATATCATCTGAAAAATGGGATGAGTTTTATAACTATGGCATAAAGCCCAGAAACCATTTTAAATGTTGAAGACTTTGACTACAAAAAAAATTTTAAATATTTTAATTAAAAAAAAATCACTTTTAAAAAAGCAAAGGAGGGAAAAAAACATTTGCAACTGATATCACACACAAATTGCAAATTTTCTCAAAATAGGATCACTTCCTATAAATAAGGAAATGACAAAAAAAAGTAGAAAAATTAGCAAAATATGTGAATAGATACCATATTGATTTAAAGAATTCTTAAATAGGGACACCAGGTGGCTCAGTCCATTAAGCGTCTGCCTTCGGCTCAGGCCCAGGGTCGGGGGACTAAGCACTGCATGGAGGCTAGCATCAAGCAGCCTCCCTCCACCCCTGCTTCTCCCTCAGCCCTCCACCCCTGCCCCCCTCCACCCCAGCTTGTGTGCACTCTCTCTCTCTCTCAAATGAGTAAATAAAAATCTTTAAAAAAAAAAAAAATTCTTAAATACATGAAAATACGTTCAATAGCATTCAAAGAATGCAATTCAGCTGACAATGACACGTTATTATTTACCTTTATCAATGGAAAGCATTAAAATAAAAAAAAGATGCCACACTGACTGAAAGGGTAGGTATAAGATATCAGACAAACTCATACACTGCTATTAGAAGCATAAATTGTAATGGCTTCCATGAAGAATGTTTATCAGTTATCTACTGCTGCTTAACAAATTGCCCTAAAACCCAGAGGTTTAAAATAACAATAAACATTTATTTTGTCTCAGAACTTCTCTGGGAGCAGTTTAGGGTGGGAAGTTCTGGCGCAGGGTCCCTGTGAGGCAGCAACCAGGATGTTAGGGCTGCAGTCATTTCAAGGCTGGATGATCTACTCCTACAGGGATTCGCACAGCTAGCTAGCAAGTTGATGCTGATTGTTGGTGGGAATCCTCAGATCCTCCATATGCAAGCCTCTCCCTGGGACACTTGAGGGTTCTCATGACATGGCAACTAGAGTCCCCTAGAGCCAGAGATTTAAAAAAAAAAAAAAAAAAAGGTAGGGTGGTAACTGCTATGTCTTCTATGCCCCAGCCTCTGTAGTCACATATCATTTCCCTAATAGCCTATTGGTCACATGGGTCAGCATTGTTCAATGTGGGAGGGGGCTACACAGGAGCATCTATTTCTGAGAAAAAGATCACTGGGGATCATTTTGGAGACTGACTGCCACAGGAAACAAGCTGAAAAATATTCTTCAAAATGCAAATTTTAAATCAATTCTGAAACCATAGTCCCACTTCTAGTTATCCTTTAGATATGCACTCTGATGTAGAAAAGGATATATTCATCTCAGCACTCTTTAGCAGTCACAGAAAAGTGAAATAATCTAAATGTTTATCAATAGGAATCTTATTAAATAAATTATAATGCATCCATACAAGGTGATATACATGTATCTTAAAGGAATTGTAGGCCATAGATAGGATCCACAAAAAGGAAGGGGGAAAAAAAGTGGCGATTGGGATGACCAGAGAGGGAAATTTATTTTTCAGTGAGTTCTCTTTTTTATCTTTAGTATTTTATAAGCAAGTAGAAGAATTATCTACTTTGAAAAAGTGGGGGAAAAAATACATAACTGTTACAGTTTCTATAAAGCTAATTCCCCAAACAAATGTGAGTTGGGCTCCACCAAGCCTTCATGGATTTTTATTTTGTCTTTTTGTGATATATTAATCAATTTGCTACCACCATCATCTTTGTTTGGACTTTCAACCCAGTTCTTCTTTGGGATTTCAACTTGAGTGTACTGATTACCTGGCTTATATTGTATCCCTCAACATTCCTAAGCACAATATTAAACACAGAGAAAATACTCAATACATATCTGCTTACATCAGAGTTTCATTAACATTTTAGGCCAGATAATTCTTTGTTAGAAAGGGCTGCCTTGTACACTGTAGGATGTTTTAGCAGCATCGCTGGCCTCCATCTATCAGATGCCAGCAGCACACTCTAATTTATGACCAAAATGTCTCTGAACATTGCCAAATGGTCCCTGAAAGAGAAGAATCATCCCCAGTTGAGAGCCATTGGTTTAAATAATGACATATACAGTCTTGAGGTGTAGTTACAGAATTTGAAAACAGATTTTAAAGCAACATTTAGTATATATTTTCTACTACAATATAAAAATTTGATATAAAAGAAATATAATACCTTATATACTATACACTAAACAAAGACTAACATTTTTTTAAGTTTTTTTTTTAAGATTTTATTCATTTATTTGACAGAGAGAGATAACAAGTAGGCAGAGAGACAGGCAGAGAGAGAGAGGGAAGTAGGCTCCCCGCCGAGCAGAGAGGCTGATGCGGGCCTCGATCCTAGGACCCTGAGATCATGACCTGAGCCAAAGGCAGAGGCTTAACCCACTGAGCCACCCAGGCGCCCCAAAGACTAATATTTAATACTTTTGTCATTATTCATTTATTATTCTTAATTATTCCTTATTTTACATCCAGAATTGACCTTGCATAGGAAAGTAAAGAATTCAGAACTCCTCATTTAGTGAAGCAGTATGATTTGCAACATGATGAGTGATGGCCTATAATGTGAAATACATCATTTTCCTTTCCCTTTCTTCTAGATGACTAAATGATAGAAAAAAAATTGATTATCAGTATACCAAGGGTATGATTTGGAGTAAATATTCGATTCTTTGATACAGATCACTTCATCAAATAGGGATTAAAACTATATAAAGATTAATTATTCTAACCAAAGACTTAGTTCTGGATGATTTCTTTTAATTGATAACCAATGGTTTACAAACTAGAAATTATCATCTGTGAAATTGGATAAAGAGCCTCACAGCGAGAATGACAGACAGAGTAACACTGAGGATATCTAAGATAAATCATTGTCATCTTACAAACAGCATTATTGGGGATAAAAGGCCTCCATAACACATGAGTAAAGGAATTGCCAAATCTTTTCCTATCTTTAAGATTATCATTTTGTCACTCAAAGTATCTGTGGCATGAAGAACATTTCCCATCTCTTCTACTCAACTTATTTTCCAACTTTTGTGTTGATTCTACCAAAAGGAGAAAAAAGAAAAGAAGAAAGAGGTGCTTGGGTCGTTCAGTTGCTTAAGCCCGACTTAAAAAAGAAAAAGGAAGGGCGCCTGGGTGGCTCACTTGGTTGAGCAACTGCCTTCAGTTCAGGTCATGATCCTGGGGGGGGGTCCCTGCTCTGCAGGGAGTCTGCTTCTCCCTCTGACCCTCCCCCTTCTCATACTATCTCTCTCTCTCTCTCTCTCTCAAATAAATAAATAAAACCTTAAAAAAAAAAAAGGAAGAAGGGAAGGGAGAGGAGAAAGGGAGCAAAAGAATGGAAGATTTTTCTGTGATAGAATAAAATTGTTACAAATCTCTAGTCTACAAGATAAAATTAAACTAGTGGCTTAATTTTGTATTTTCTTTTCCTTTAATTCCATGAAAACTTAGCCAACATCTATAAAGACCATTTTTGGAAAATACTTAAGAAATTTAGTTCTCTAAAGCTTTTATTTCCATACTGTAGTTTTAAATCTAAAGGTATTTTCAGCTTTTAAAAAATTTTTCTCAAAATAATCTGACTAGAGCACAAAATATGAACAACAGGTACTATTTTTAATTCTGACTCCATCTTATTTATACCATCACTGAATAATAGTCCATCTAGTTAAAACAAAACATAAGCAAAGATTAAGATTTCTGGTCATTTGTTATTTTATATGAACATAGAAAACAATTACAGCATTAATTACAGTTTATATATTATTTATTTATTTAAAAGGCTATCAATTTTACATCTTGACTGTTCATAGAGCAAGAAAAAGTCACTACAGAAAGAATCATCCTGTCAATGTAGGCCATTTGTATAATAACTAGAAATTTACACAGAATTCACAATTTGGTAGTATGAAAGGTCATTTATCAAGCTTTAAAGACAAAATAATTAATCAGGAAGGAATATGCTTCGTGTGCCTTCAGGTAGAAATATCACATCTTCTTGGCAAGATGAATAGTATTTCACAGTAAATAATAATGTCTAAAACATGATTAACCTCAGAAAAATTGATCTTAGAACCTTGACAGAATATAATGTTTATATTGATGAAGCTAAATCTGAAGTTTATCTAGTAATTTCAATTCATTTTTTTAAGAAAAAAATTGATGTATAAGATTATTCATTGGCTCTTCAAAGACAAATACTCTCAGTATGATAAACATTCATCCATTTTCTGTTATAATTTCTAATAATTTGAGCCAAATGAAAGAAATCATAGAAATTGCAATTTCACAGAGTTCCACCTAAGTGTATAAGCAAGAAAACTAAGGAATTGAAGAGAAAGAAATAAAATGTAAAGAAGAAAGCTTGTTTAGTAAAGTCAGACAACACTCTAATTGTGTCATAATCAAATTATTCTAAAAACAACTGAGGAAAATCACAAAAAAATTAGCACCCAAATGGCTCTTACACTTTGAAAAATTTACATAAAACATTATGAGGTTTAAACAACCAATGCACATGTGACATGTAAATTTTATACTTTGACTTTGTGTTATAATCAGGTATCTAATGGATAAGAGATTAATAAAACATTCTACTCAACACTGAATAGTTAAGCATAATGAATGGATAATTCTGATTATAATTTATAGAAATTAACAATGCATTTGCAAGAAAAGAGATCCTTTATTTTTCTCTAAGAGTTGACAATGGCAGGGCTTTCTCGCCCTTTCTGGACTTAAACTGTAAAATCATTTTGTAGGGACTGCAGATGGTCTATGATACCTTACACCTGAAATTGCTCTAGGTAAAAACCCAAGGAGCAATTCAGCATAAGTTATTAACAATGTGAATGTTTATCATGAATTCTAAGTAATGAACCAACTACATAACTGACGGAGTTTGAGGGTCAACTATTTATAGTAATTTAGGATATTGATACTGATCTGAGAACAAAAATGATAAAAACACTATTGATCTCAGCTTCAGTTTGATAACATAAAATTGGTAGAATGTCAAAACCAAGTGAAATGTAATGAGGCAATATGGCAAATACTGTCTAGATTAAGACATTTATAGCTCAGAACTAAAATATTCAGAGCCCTTGGTATAGGGTATAAGATGTTATTGCTAATAAGCCTTACATAGAGTCACATTAATCCTCAAATAGGACTGGCTGTGGTATGAGCCAGTCCTACTGCTGAATAGATTATCCTTTCTTTGACCCCTTAATTTGTTCAGAGTGTTATTGTGTTTTATCAGTGCTCACCACTTTGGAGGATCAAATGTATTTTATTAAAGGAACTTGATCATCATTTTTTTAATAGGTCAAGGAGGAAGAAACACAAACAGCTCCCCTTCTAGCATGCACACTACAGCAAAATAAAAAAAATACCACATGGCAGAGAACATTAGGTCTCTGGTACAGATTTTAAAACATGAATGCAAAGTCTCTCCAGTATCCAGTATTATGACAAATGTAGTTTGCTCATTTTATGAATTTGACTTCCTCAAAAAATAATGTCACATAGTAGAAAAACTGTTATCCAGTATTCCCACTGGTACAGACCCTATGTGAATTAGCTAAGAAATTTTAAAAAACAAAGGAGAAAAAGCATCTTTCTACATTGTTTCCGGTGGACAGATAAGGCTGAAGAATGTGAGGGTGTTGGCTAATCCCATGGTTTTCTTCTCTCATCACTACACATTCTCTTCCCCTTGTCCACACAGATGTAGCCCTCACTAATCTGTTTCTTCTAGGCACCCTGAATTCTTCCAGGCTACATGTATTTGGTTTATGGGTAGGCATTTTATCTGAGCTTGTCAAATAAGAAATTTCTTTCCTGAAAACTTGGATTTAGACTTAGTGGCAACAGTTAGAGTCTTAATATATATACAAAAGACACATATATACCTATATGTGTGTACATGTATGCATATATGTATATACTTTTTTTTTTTTTCACTAAAAAGCGATCTGTAACTAGTGTTGGATTGTTCATTGGGCATTATAGTCTAAGTGATTTCATCAAGGTCCATGTACTAAACACCATCTACAGTTGAAGAGAACTGTGTTAGTTATGTATTGATGAGTAACAAATTACCACAAATTTAGCAGCTTAGCAGTTTCTGTGTGTCAGCAGTTTAGGTGTAGCTTAGCTGAGTCTTTGGCTTAGTGTCTCACAAGCCTTCCATCAACATGTCTTCCAGGCTGGCTGTGTTCTCAGATATGTTCTTGAGCTATAACTCAACTAGTAAAGTATCTAATTCTAAAACTCTTCCAGGTTTTTGGAAGAATTTCTGTGCAGTTCTCGATCTTAGGGCCCAGCTTCTTACTGGCTGTTGGAGACAGGCTGCCCTCAGGTCCCAAAGGTCACCTTCAGTTGCCTGCCATGTGTCCCTTATCTGTGGGGAGTTCACAACATGACTTTGCTTATTCAAGGCCAGCAAGAGAATCTCTTCAGGCTGCTAAGATACTTATATAACTTAAACATGGGAGTGACATTCCATCACCCTTGTCATAGTGTATATATCATAAGTAAGTCATAGGTTCATAGGTTCTGCCTATAGTCCAGAGGAAGGGATTTTGGGAGCCTAACTCATCAAAGGCCTGCCTAGTGTAGGTTTGCCGATACAACCCAATGAATATAGCTTTCTTTGATCTCTCTCCTAGGCTCCAGACTACCATACGTCTCTACTTGATGTTGAATATAGGCATGCCAAAATGAAAGTGTTAAAAAATTTTGTCTTACCCCATATATAACTCCCAGCCAACCTGTTTCTTCATTTCAGTTGATGATACCACATTTTATACTTTTCTCAGGGCAAAATCATTGGAGTCATTATGATTTACCTCCACAGCCCACCTACTATATTCAATCCATCAGTAAATGTAGTTGGCTCAACCTTCAAATCCCAAATATAACCACGTATTATATATCACATGTACTATTCACCATCCTAGCCATGAAAAGTCTTCCTGTAAGGCTCCCAACTCTGGTTCCCTATAATTGATTCCTGGCACAGAAAACAGTTATATTTAAAATAAGAATAGGAGAGAGCAAAAGAGGGAAAAAACGAAAAGGAAAGATGAGGTAGAAGATAGAGAAGAGCACAAGAAGAGGAGGAATGTGAAGGAAAGAAGAGAAAATTGAGAATGAGGTGTAGGTGAGAAAAAGGAGAAAGAAGAAAGGAGAGATGGGGGGCTGAGAAGAAGGCTAGACAACTAGAGAGAGACTTGAGAGAGAACAAGATAAAGACACAATGGAGTAAACCTTCTTTCTCTCTTTACTACCATCCACAAATGATCTATCACTAAATTCTATCAATTCAACTTCATCATATACCTGAAATCTGTCCATTTATTATCACCTCCACCACCACTACTCTAATACAAGCTATTATCTCTTGCCTGGACTACTGCGAAAGCTTCCTAACTGGACAAACTACTTCTTTTTTTTTTTTTTTTAAGATTTTTATTTATTTATTCGACAAAGAGAGAGATCACAAGTAGGCAGAGAGGCAGGCAGAGAGAGAGAGAGGAGGGGAATCAGGCTTCCTGCTGAGCAGAGAGCCCGATGCAGGGCTCGATCCCAGGACCCTGCGATCACGACCCGAGCCGAAGGCAGCGGCCTAACCCACTGAGCCACCCAGGCGCCCCAAGGACAACCTACTTCTGTTCTTGCTGAATCCCACAATCCATTTGTCACATAGCAAGCATAGCGATTCTTTTAAAATGTAAACGTGTGCTATCATTTCCCTACCTACTCTCCTACGGCTTCCCATTATACTGAGCAAATAATAGCAATTCTTGATGAGCTGAACCCAGGCTAGTTCTCTGACCTTCATTCTGATTACAGTCCCCTTTGCTCCTTCTTCTTCAGGCGCATTGGGCAACCCCAGGCAGGAATATGCCTCTTACTCTCCTACATCAGAGCCATTGCTATTCCTCTGTGAGATGTTCTTCCTACACATAGCTGGCTCCCTCCCTTTAATCAGCTTCCTGCTGGAGCACTAACCTTTCAGAAAGACCTACATAAAACATCACCCCTTTATCTTCTTTTACTTTAATTTATATTTCTCCATTGCACTTACCAGCACTTGACATTTTAGTATATTGATCCATATTGGTTTTTTCTCAGTGTTCTCCCACTTCCCCACAGGTATGCCCCCTGAAGAAAAGGACTTGTTTTGCTTACTTTTGTATTTCTATTATCTAGAACAGTGACTAGCATATAAAAGGTATTCAGTACTATTTGCTGAATGAATACAAGGCAACAGTGAATCTAGACTGATTCTTAAACCTCTGCCTGTTCGTTAGCATGAGAAAATATAAGCTAAATGTCCCTACTAACCAACTTAATTTAAACAGAGACTGACTGAATACCTTCAAAAGTCCCTTTAAGGGGCGCCTGGGTGGCTCAGTGGGTTAAAGCCTCTGCCTTCAACTCGGGTCGTGATCCCAGGGTCCTGGGATCGAGTCCCACATCGGGGTTCTCTGCTCAGCAGGGAGCCTGCTTCCTCCTCTCTCTCTGCCTGCCTCTCTGCCTACTTGTGATCTCTGTCTGTCAAATAAATAAATAAAATCCTTAAAAAAAACAAAAAGTCCCTTTAAGTTACAGTTGATCATTTGGACAACACAACAGATCTTTTAAATGACTGTCTCTATCTCCACCTCTCTCTCTAAAATGGTGACTAGGGACATGGATGACTAGGGAATGAGGCTCCTTGTGGCAATAAGAGACATGTAACTCTTAGGTAATAAATTTATTATGTCTTTTGTCTAGAATATTTTCTTCAATTATCCCCTCTTGTTTGATGTTTGCTTTTCATGCTACCTATATTTGACTTGTTTTTGTTACAGAGAGTATCAAAATTATAAATATTTTTATTTGTATAGATAATAAGCTATTTTCTTGATATTTTAGAATTTCTGGTCATAAGTGGTTGTATGTTGCATACTCTTTGTCTTAAAATATTCAATAGAAACTTGATATTAATTTCTGATCTTAAAAAAGCATGTACTTGAATTGAATATGATCAAAGACACTGATTCCATAGAAACCATTCCTTATACTTTTACTTGTAAATGTCTAAACTTGTTTAAGAAAAAGAAAAGGAGTCAGCTTGTATTTTGAAGATTATCAGCTGATGAATAGTACTGTTTGAATTTTCTTCTTAAAAAATGGACAGAATACGATAGTATATTTAGATCATAAAACCTGTTTTATAATCAAAAGCATACAGAAAATTCTGTTCTGATCAGCACTAAGTAAACGGTTTTATTTCTAATATAATGAAAAGTTTTCTTCTTGAGAAAAAATAATTTATCCTTTGAAGATAAGCTTTCTCCCATATATATTATAAAAACAAATAAACAATAAACCCACTTTGCTTTAATGAATCAGAGCTGCATGATGTATATTGACTCAGAAACAAGGAATTAGGTTGTTGCAGTCTATACCATATTTGCTTAGATGGTGTTTTGAGAACCAACTCAAACCATATCTTTTCCTTCATAACAGCCAGCAAAGCTATAAAGATAGGGGCTCTAAAGCAACTAAATCTTGGCCCAGGAAACATAATCCCTGCAAGACCCAAAGGGTGATTGGTGCCATTTCCATGTTTTTGCCTTGTTTCCACTACATCTAATAAATGAATTTTTGTACTTTCTTTCTAAGTGGTGCTAACAAGTTGTTAATTCACATGAACAATGTTGTTGACCTAAAAGGAATTAGAATAGACCTTCTATAATTAACTGCTACAAGTTACCCACAGCAGATAAATACATAAAAGTAATACAGGAACCATGAGAAGTTTTAAAGAGTAGGGGAGAAAAGAAGAGTGAGAGAGCAAAATGTGATTAAAGAGATGGAATTTAGAGGACATGCCTTGGTTTCCAAAGCTACAAAAAAGTTGTGATACCTTTTAAGATTTTAGCAAAACAAACAGAAAGACTTTGGCAAAATAAAGAAACTAGCATAATAGCAGAAACTATAAAGATAATTTGTTTAAGACAGCTGGCACTGAAGAACAAAGACCACCTAAAATAATAATTCTATTTTTTTGTTAATGTCTAAGATAATGTACTAAAAGTATGCATGAGTTCTTCACCTTTGTTCTTATCAATTCCTAAAGTTGTCAGTAAGAACTTCTCAAATGGTGTTTGAAATTGTGTTTATTACTTGACAGTAACTGAATTCCAGAATAAGTCGTCACTTCCCACATAATTCTGTTGTGTAAGGCTGAATTTAAAACAAGTTATATTACAAATAGTCTCCCTTAGCATGGATGCACTAAACTTTCTGGTATATAAAAAATTAAAAATAAAGAGTCAGTAACTCTTAAAATAAATATTTTAAGTGACTAATGACCCTAGTATATGATTTTCTACCAAATCTATTCATCATTCATTATCTTATTAAGCAAGCCAGTTCTTTAATAATTTGGAACTTTTTCTTTTAATTCTGGGTTTTTAGCAGATTTACCACAACCTTCAAGTATTCAGTTTGGCAGAGAATTTATTAGGCCAGGTCCCATAAATATCAGTTACATGTACCTATCCACACATCAGACAAAAGATATCTCAGATTCTTGATTTTACAATAGAGACCTCCTACGTATACAACAAACACCCAGGAATTCAGCTCCTATATAGAGTTTTTCCACATTGATCTGAACAGATAATTCCAGATAAATAAGGACTTTAAAAGCAGAGGAAAAAGCCAAAAAAATATAGAAAAGTATATTTCTTTAACATATATTTCACTTGAAATACATGAATTTAAGAAGTTCTAGCAGTTCTCCAAATGACAATGTCTTCTAATATCAGAAAAAATTTTTATAATATATATAAATGCATGCATTATATTTCCAAAAATTTAAAGTAGTATTCTTAAATACAACTGTATGTATCTTTAGTTTACCAGTTTCTTTTTTTCTGGTTACAAAGAATTCTTTGATGTATACTTTACCTTCAGATAAAAAATATGGCATACTAGTTGCATACTTAATTATCCTTCAATTTCAGCTTATGTTTTTAATATTGAATGGTAACTCCTAATCTTTTTTTTTTCTAAGATTTTATTTATTTATTTGACAGACCGAGATCACAAGTAGGCAGAGGCAGGCAGAGAGAGAGGGAAGCAGACTCCCTGCTAAGCAAAGCCCAACGTAGGGCTCAATCCCAGGACCCTGGGATCATGACCTGAGCTGAAGGCAAAGGCTTTAACCCACTGAGACACTCAGGCGCCCCTATAACTCCTAATCTAAGGAGAGAATGAGTTAACTAAGATGTTATACTGATAGGTACATAACTATCTAACATAATTTACATTTTTAGGATAGGAAACCAAACTCCATTTCACAGTCAAATAATCATAAAGAAAAATCCAAGTTATATAATAATACATGATTAGAAATTATCATGTGAAAACTATCACTGTGCTGACTTGACAACTTTTATGTGGTCTCCTCCAGCTTAATGCACATATAAATCATTTAAAAGAATGTGTCAAAACACATTCTGACTCTGTGGTTTAGATATAGTCTGAGATTCTAACAAATTCCAGTAATGCTGATGCTTATAGACCATGGAACACATTAAGTAAGCAAGGGAAGATGTTTGGAAACTCCTTACACACGGTATTTTAAGTGTTATAAATATTATCCTTTTATAAGCCATGCTAACCTCCTAAATATTAATCTAAATAAGCATTTGTATTAGACACAAGCTGAGGTGACTATCCAACTCACCTGGATGCTTCCAGTGGCTTTAGTACTAGTATCATTTCCAGTTGACTTCCACCCCTGTCAAAGGATATTGATCCAGTTAGAAACACTTGATCCATGAAGACAATAAGATTCTTTCTGGATGACTGTTAAAGCTTAGTCACGTTAATGGAAGCCCCTCAAAACAAAAATATATCTCAGGTTCCTGATACTGAGGTCCTTGCAGCTGCCTTTCTGACGTTTGGTTGATCAATGCAATTTAATTCAAGTTAACTTTAATACCTACCCAATAAATCCTCCTCTTAATTTAAGTTAGTCAAAGCTGACATGTGTCTCTTGCAACCCAACAAACCTCAATAACACAATTTATCAGAGTAAGAATCAAATTATAATTATTGTGAACATCCCCTCTACTGAACACCATAAAATATCAGTGCCAATGTGCTATTCTATAGAATAGCCACTAGGTGCACATGACTATTTAAATAAATTAAAATTAAAGAAAATTTAAAATTCAATTCCACTATCACACTAATCACATTTTAGGTTTTCTATACCTATTTATGACTAATGGCTATTGTATTAGTGCAGATAAAGGATTTTACATCACTGCAGAAAGTTCTATACGAAAGCACTATCCAGAGACTGGCATCAAATAAATTAACTGGGGTTTGTGAGTTAAGTCTGGAAAAAGATGATTTAAACATGCTAAGAAATCCTTCCCTTGACCATCATACAAAGAACAAATTCATAAACTATTATCTCTAAGTTCTAATTTCTCTTTTCAGAAGGAAACTTCATAAACTGTTCACTCCTCTGGGAATGCTATAATATTCTTGCCCCTATTTCTATGACTTTGGTAAGTATCCTTATCCAATCCTTAGGGTCATTAGTAAACCATACAGAGTTACTATCTGATAAAACAAATTTTCATTAACATAATAAAAATGAAGTCTAAACTGGAAATTATAAATGAAAAAAATTATAAATGAATTGTATGAAAAAAAGAAAAAGCACTGAAGTATTGGATTTCAAATACTCATTAATTCATTATGCATATTCATATCATGTACAATATGCTAAAATATTCACATAAGCAAAATATCCTAAATTGAGGCTATTCGCAAATTATTTTTTTTTAAAAGATTTTGTTTATTTGAGAGAGAGACACAGTGAGAGAAGGAACACAAGCAAGGAAAGTGGGAGAGGGAGAAGCAAACTTCCCACCAAGAAAGAAGCCCAATGTAGGGCTTGATCCCAGAACCCTGGGACCACGACCTGAGCTGAAGGCAGAAGCCTAACAATTGAGCCACCCAGACACCCCCATCCTTAAAGAATTTAAAACAAATTAAAACCACATTGAGATACCACCTTACACCAGTTAGAATGGCCAAAATTAGCAAGACAGGAAACAACATGTGTTGGAAGGGATGTGGAGAAAGGGGAACCCTCTTACACTGTTGGTGGGAATGTAAGTTGGTGCAGCCACTTTGGAAAACAGTGTGGAGATTCCTCAAGAAATTAAAAATAGAGCTTCCCTATGACCCTGCAATTGCACTACTGGGTATTTACCCCAAAGATACATATGTAGTGAAAAGAAGGGCCATCTGTACCCCAATGTTTATAGCAGCAATGGCCAGGGTCGCCAAAATGTGGAAAGAACCAAAATGCCCTTCAACAGACGAATGGATAAGGAAGATGTGGTCCATATGCACTGTGGAGTATTAAGCCTCCATCAGAAAGGATGAATACCCAACTTTTGTAGCAGCATGGACGGGACTGGAAGAGATTATGCTGAATAAAATAAGTCAAGCAGAGAGAGTCAATTATCATATGGTTTCACTTATTTGTGGAGCATAACAAATAGCATGGAGGACAAAGGGAGTTAGAGAGGAGAAGGGAGTTGAGGGAAATTGGAAGGGGAGGTGAACCATGAGAGACTATGGACTCTGAAAAACAATCTGAGGGTTTTGAAGGGGCGGGGGGTGGGAGGTTGGAGGAACCAGGTGGTGGGTATTGGAGAGGGCATGGATTGCATGGAGCACTGGGTGTGGGGCAAAAACAATGAATACTATTACACTGAAAATAAATTTAAAAAATTAAAAAAAAAATCAGCCTCATAGGTTCACTGCAGACCGATGAGGAGGGGTTCATTTACTTTCTATTGGTTGGGCAATGATGGACTTTCACTGACAGTACAAGATACCACCTTGGTATTTTATTTTACCTAACTCTAAAGTCATATGTCATCATACACCTCTACATTACACAGCTGAAGTAAAATATTACATTCATAATGTTAGAGATTAAATATTTATCCTACCATCCCCCTAATACGCACACACTCATTAAAGTGTAACATCAACCTTACAAAGGGAAGATGGGTTACACGCATACATGGATACATATACCCATGAAACTGGATTCAGACATTTTTTTGTTTAAATCTTCAGCCCTGTGCCTTCCAGTCATTGTTTTCTCCCTATATGAGAAATGATAAGCATGAAAGTCGCCACTTTTTTTTGTTTGTTTTTCTTTTTCAACCTATACTGAATCTAAGACGCAATAATTCTAAAAAAATAATCCCCTTATTAATAAAATAACCAAATTATAGTTCTGTACCCATGTATATACATGTTTTTATAAGAAAACCCAGAATATTCTGAAGTAAACTTACTTTGAAGACAACACTTACAAGCGGATGTGTTCTCTAACAAATAAAGCAACTTCTTTTCTGTTTGACCTTTTAAATGCAAGACGGTACCTATAATCTGAGTGTTAGGATGCAAACATACTGACCATTTAATAGATTTTTAAATAGACCATTTAATATCCACACCAAAGTGTGGGTAATACTTAGAACATAAAGAATTCTGACTCTGGAACTTAATTATTTAGGCTTTTGAATAATGCAGGAAAGTTTTTAGAGTACAGATGATGAATTAACTAGTTGATAAAAGCAGTGTGCTAATGAGACTTTGGTTCCTGTATACATCAGTTAATTTCAGTGTTTTTCATATTTCTTAAATCTTAAAACTGTGTTTTTGTGTGTTACATGTATAATATGTGTGTTTATGAGAGAGAAAAGGAGAGACTGAATACAAATGATCCCTGTATTATGAAGAATTGCTATGAGTATATGTGTTACTCACATTGGATCAATATTATTATTTATTTGAAAATGACACTTAATCATATTGCTTGTTAATTAAGTTACAATAACCTCTAAATCTGGAGTCTATTATGGTTCCCATTATATCAAAAGCAATTCTATAATTGATAAAATAATTTTGGGGGGGCTTCCCAGCAGATTTACCAGTACTGATTCCAGGTATTAAATCAACCTATTCAACTGAATGTTGTTCAATTCCATATAATTGGCCTGTGCTCTCCTAACTCAAAAAATAACACTCATTAAACTGTAATACATCTGATTACCTTAATAACAAAAGTAACATGCATCTAAGTGATAGAGTAGCTGTGGTGAAAGAAAATACTCTCTTCCCTTTTGGAGACCATTAGAAAACCAAAGCTAATAGATGAGTCAAATCCATGGGGGAAGCTCTAATAGAACAGTAAAACAATATGGATAGTCCTCCTCTGCAGAATTATGTTCCTGTTAAATTCTCTCTAAAACTGTCCTCAATGACTCCTACACTTGGTCACATTAGAATACTTATAATGTGTGATAAATGGAAAGTAAATCTGTTTCAAGTATGCATGGTCATATTAAAAGCTCTGATGCTTTGCCATTATTCAAGTGTTCCATTTCTCTCCTCAAAGTTAAAACATACGTCATGATGTTACCATTAGCATTTCATGTTTATACTATTCTGCATTTTCCTAATAAAATTATTTATTACTCTCTATACTTTTGACTTACCACTAATACAAATTTTATTTCAAGTTGATGTTAATATAAGTAAGGAAATATTTTTTAGCTGTACTATAATTACTACTGCTTATAATGTTTGCAAACATCCAAGGTAAGTCAGAGAAAGGACACCTTCAAGGCATTTCTATGCAACAAAATATGAGTTTTCTTAATGTAACTTTTAAATTTTTTGATGTAAATTAACATATGAATATAAACGTGAGTGTTTCAAGAGAATATTTCTGTTAAATCTACATAAACATGTTGATTTATAGTTGGTGAACTACAGAACAAGAAGATGAGGGTTTTTAGAGAGAAGAGGCTTGTGGGGTGGAAGTACATGGAGAGATGAGTAGAAAACCAAGAAATTTAAATTATAATTACATGAATAAATAAATATATAAATAACCATTGTATGAATCCTTAACCTTAAAATCTAGGTTTTGTAATAAACACTTTTCCACTGGGAGGTGGAGGAAACAAAGGAGAAAAAATGTTTAACAGATGTTGGGTATTCCCAATAAGAAGAGGAGGATCTCCTTTTCGCTGCCTCTATAGAATGGTACTATCCATCAATATAGCACTATAGTCAGGCATGTGGTTCACTTTAATTAGTGTCCTCCTAACTGGCTATTAATTAGCATGTTGTTATATAATAAGTCTCATCATTCCATAGTTTATGGTTGCTTCCTTCCTTTCTTTCCTTTTTAGACTATACTTCATGAGTCATATGAAGGAGTTCGAATGCTTACAAGAGCTCAGAGCAGTAACATATTTTTGTTGGGGTTAACATATTTTTGTTGGGGTCAAAGTATTGATAACTGGCAGGGAGGGAGTAGGCAATAAATGAACCAACACAAATGAGGATCATAAGTAATAATGAATGACTACTAATGATGAGTGGAGCTAGCTGGTTAGTTTTCCATATCTCAGGCTTTAGCATCATTTAACTGAGTAAAATATACATGGTTCAAATTATAGTAAGAAATATTCATCTCTTTGATAAGCATTTATTTATACAACAACTATTTATTGTTCACCTATGACACTTCTGGAAATGTGGTCTGGGATAAAATTACTTTTCAAACTTCCTGATGAATGTGAATTTTAGTTCCCTTGCCTTTTTCACTTACACAAAAGATAGGTATTTTCTGATTTCACCCCATGAAATACTTTCAAAAGGTGAATGAAACACTGTAATTTAAGAAAAACATCCACATAACTTAAAAACACATGAAGAAATCTTGACTTCAAACACTGTAAATTGGAAAACAGCCATGTATACTTACAAGGCTTATATTTTTGTTTTGAAACAACACATGGTCTGCCCATTGCCACACCTAAGAGATGTCTATGCTACTTATACATCTTGTTAACAATTTCATAGATCTACAACCACATGGTGATCAAAAATTTCCTAAGGTATTTTGCCAAAATGAAATTAATTTTACTGTTATGTGAGAAAATACTAATTTGGAGTATACCTGAAAGTATTATTTCTCACCTAGGTTCTATGTGAGAATGGAAAACAGGTCAGCAGAACTTTGGAATGCTTTGTGCCAAGAGGGAAAAATATAATCTTATATAATATCAATTATATAAGTATGCAGGCAATTATTATAAACCATATCATCTATTGGCACATAGGTCTTAATATTTTAAAAGAAATCCTTCAGGTTATTTTTTCTACACTACACTAAAGCCACTTGTTTTCCGATAATTGTGGACAAAAATTTTGAGGTTCAGTCATCTATATAACTATGTTCAGAATTATCTGTAGGTAATTGATATCTGCATAAAATAATTTAGAATTAATAATCCAGGGGTTATTTTTAATACATAAAAGTATCATCCTTAATATATTTCTGCTCTTTTCAGCTACATTCTTTCATTCAAAATCAGCAGAATTCTGTAACTCACTTATGACTAAACCACTTAGGCAGTTACCCAGAGAACAAGAACATCCATAAAAGAAGATAGTTACAACACATTTTCCCTAAAAAGAAAAATAAGCTGTATCTAGAAATATAAAACTGGCACTAAGCACTTTATTAAAAAAGAAAAATATCGACCTTCACAAAAATTATAACCAATAAAGACAATGCTGAAAACAGATTTTGGAGACTTAGACTAAGAATTTTAAAAATATATAAGCCAATAGGGAACACAAGCATTGAGAAACACAGCAGAGTATCTAACATACTTGGAAATCACAAGACAAGAAACCAGACTTGATTAAAAAGGTGACATTCTGACAAACAACAGAGTGAATTTTATTGCAATTTCTCAGTGAAAAAGGAATATGGAAATTCATTGTCTATTGCACATAATTATGTTCCCAGTTGATTGCATACTAAATTTTATATAAGTTCTCATTCTATAGTGAGTTCAGTTCAGTGATTCTAAACAGAAACATAAAGTGTTCATAGAATCCTAATAAAAGAATCCTCCCAGGCACATTTGCAACAATGACCTCTATGTAATTAGCCAAGTTCTGGTGCCAGGAGTACAAGAAAACAAGTAAGAACATTCTCACAGATGATTGTTTTTAACAAGGCTTATTTTCATTTGGGTGTTCTCCTCACTACATATGCATGCCTGATCTCTCACAAAACTAAACCTTATAAGAATGTCAAGGTTAGAAGCGAGGTTCTGTAATTTTCCATTAGTCATCAGGTAGTAGATTTAAACAGCAGATTGGTTTACTTGGCTGGTGCCAAAGTCTATTCAAATGTTCCCTGCCTGTTATTTACTTTTGTTTTTGTGACTCAAAGTATTGCTGCCAAGTATTCTATGACCTCTCCAAAATATTTTAATGTAAATAGGTTTGAAATGTCATCAAGACAATTATATTAAGGAAAATGTTCAAGTAAATCCACAAGCAAAGCGGGTGGGGAGACTTCCATGTAGATCATTAATTCTTAATAATGAGGATAATAAAAGTAAGGCACTGATGATACACTATGTATTTAACATTAGTTGGAAAATAATGATTAAGCAGTAAAAACATAAAACTGTGATTGGAAGGTGATGAGCACATTCCAAGCAGAAAACAGAGCAGAAATGAAACCACGGGGCAGAAAGAATAAGAAGACAAGAAAGGCAAGAGAGCAAGGACTGCAGAGTCCCGGCAGTGTTTGTACTTGGATTTTTTTGCAGAAGCCGTCCATATCCTGTTTAAATAGCCTTCACAGCCAATGGTCAAGCTAATATGCCCAAGGTCAGATACTCAGGGGTGAAATTTTGCAACAAATGTGACCAGATGAATAAAAGGGCACACTTGTGTGGAATTAATCAGCCAGCTCAGCAGGACCCATTTCTCATTCCTTTTTTCTAGTATTTGACAACATTCTCTAACTCCTCTAGATTAGAGTGCAAATGGCATGTTGCTATTATCATCTGATATCAACTCCTTTAAGCCACTGTCAACTTTGCCTTTTGGTTTAGAAGATTCAATCCGTATTTACTGTCTGTTTCAAAATTCTGAGTATCACATGCGTATTTCATATCTCACTGTAGTCTCTTTGTCCAACCAAATCTTAAAAATAAATAAGAAAACTAACTGTAAATAAGAAAGAGAATTTAAGTTATAGAGTAAACAATGATTTTTATGACATTACTATATATTGAATTTTAAAAGTTTCATCCAAATTATTTATGATCAGATCAGCCCCGTGTACAGGAGAAATTGCATCTATTCAAATACAGTCGAAGCATCAAATCCCATTTATTATTCACCCTCATTATTTTAATGTACTTTTTATAAAATTAATTTATTTCAAGATTATAGTATGCAATGCTAACATTTATTTCAAAACCAACATATGGTTCCTCTATTTCATGGAGTAGCACTGTGGAGACCGTACAGTGAATGATAAAAATACACAGACACAAGAAGGAACTTTAAAGTTCACACAGGTACTAAAGGTCAGAAGAGGCAATAGGTTCAAAATTCAGGAAAACAGTTTGGGCAACAAAGAAAATGAAGCAAAAAGACCAGGCAACACAGGCCAGACGAAGGCAAACCTTCATACAACAGGAATTTAGAGTCAAACTCTGAATATTAATGGGAATTATGGGATACCAACATCAAATAGGGCCTCAAACTAATGAACTTACTGTTTGAGGGAAAAAATATGAAGTATTGAGCCTCAGAAATGAAAAGACAAGACAGGGGCGCATGGGTGGCTCAGTCCATTAAGCATCTGACTCTTGATTTCAGTTCATGATCTCAGGATCATGAGATTAAGACCCACCTTGGGCTCTGCTTGAAGTCAGCTTGATATTCTCTTTCCCTCTCCCTCTGACCCTTGCCCCACCTGTGTTCTATAAATAAATAAATAAATAAAATCTTGGGCGGTGGGGAGAAAAAAGATAAAACAAATAGGAACCTCCAGGCTGGAAGAAGGAAAGAAGGCAAAATGTGCCTAATAGTTTGATTTTTTTAAAGCGTAAATTTTACATTTTTTATTGAAGTCTAATTTACATATATTAAAAATGAAGATCCTAAGTGCTTCATTAAATGTGCAGGTTAATAGGTTAAAGGATTACGCAATCCTTTAACTATTCCCCACAACAATATAAAGAACGTTTATATAATCCCAGAAAGTTCCTTTATGCCCACTTTCCTGTCCATTTCTATCTCCACCTGAGGCAACCACTTTCAGATTTCTATAACCACATATTAATTTTGCCTTTTCTTAAAATTTATGTAAATGAATCATTGTACGCATTTCTTTTTTCCATGTAGATTCTTTATAACAAATATACCATTGGATATTCAGTGTAGGGTACATGGGAATTCTCTGATACTGTCTTCTTACCAACTTAGGGCAGGGAAAGACTTATGAGAAGATATATTTACTAAATTACATATTAAGTATATTATTTATTAAAAGATTTATGGGCAGGACTATAAAAGTAGCATAATGATATATTGGTCGGTCCTTATCAAAATTAAGTATTTCTTCTTACTAAGTACCCATCAAATAGGCAAGTTATGGACTGGGAAATACAATTATATGACAAAAGATTGTGAATATATAGAAACTCTCACAAATGAATCATAAACAGACAAAACATCCAATTAAGAATGGGCAAAAGACATGGCAGACATCTTGCAAAAGTATACAGAGTAATGGACAATTGGAAAGTGAAAAGGTAATGAATACCATTAGTCATCAGGAAATGCAAATTAAAATTATGATGATACACTGCTGGCCATCCACTTAAAGGACCAAAAACACAACCAAAAAAACCTGAAAATGCCAAGTTCATCAATATTGGTTTATTAATCATAACAAAGTTTACATACTAATGTAAACTACTAATAATACGTAGGGGTACATACGAACTCTCTATTGGTGAACATGTGGAGCAACTGAAATGCTTGTAAGCTTGGGGCACATGAGTGGCTCTGTTGGTTAAGTGTCTGCCTCTAGCCCAGGTCATGATCCAAGGGTCCTCTGGAATCGAGCCCCACATCGGGCTCCTAGCTCAGCAAGGTGTCTGTTTCTCCCTCTCCCTCTGCCTATTGCTCCCCTGCTTATGCTGTCTCTCTCTCTCTCTCTCTGTCAAATAAATGAATAAATAAAATCTTTTTAAAAAATGCTTTTAAGCTGTGGGGTGCCTGAATGGCTCAGTTGCTTGAGTGTCTGACTCTTGGTTTCTCCTCAGGCCATCATCTCATGGGTCCTGGGATTGAACGCTGTGACAGGCTCTACACTCAGCAGGGAGTATGCTTGAAGATTCTTTCCCTCCGCTCCTTTCCACACTTGCATACTTGCTCTCTAAAATAAATTGGCTCTTGTGTCCCTTTGATACACCACCTCGTTATGGGGTTCTATGACTTGTATGCATGTTTTGTTTATTTCCTTAAGCAATTTCTTGTTTTCTATATAATTCCTGATCCAGTTCTAGAATAATCCATTTCTTATTTCCTTAAGCAATTTCTTATTTTCTGTATAATTCCTGATCCAATTCTAGAATAATCCATTTCTCCCAGGAGCTTTAGTTCCTTTTATTAAGGAATGGTATTAGAAACAAGGTCTGACTACTAGGTGTGCTTGTTGCCACTGAGGTGTTATTGCTTCCATGCCCGCTCTACTGATAAGGAAAGGAAATCTGTAAACATTTCTGTTATAACTATCTGTATTAAGCTAAATATAAGTTTATACTGACATATCCAATTGTAACCCATATTGCATTGATTATTGTAGCCTTTTCCCCTTGTTCATTTGTAAATTCCCAATCCAGTATTGAAAACCTTGGCTCCACTTGTCTACCATCCCATCATTTAATTGTTCAATTCCCACATATATGTATCCTATAATTGTACGGTATCAGAAGTTCTGTAGCTCCACCTGAAACAATTTTATGAATGACAGTACAACGTCTAGGTACCTTTTCTTTCGCTTTGCTGACTGAAAGACTTAAAAGCTACAGTTTTTATTTTCCTGAAATATTTAAGTATTTTTTCCTAAATGTTGAATTTAAATTGGCATAATTAAAAAAAAAGTATTCTTGGTCACTTCAAAAATGTCATTCCATTTTCTATGGCATCCATTGTTTTTGCTATAAAAGTCACTACTGACTTTTTTTTCCCCCTTATCATTGTTTCCCTGTATTCAGTG
This sequence comes from Lontra canadensis, assembly GCF_010015895.1. NCBI lineage: Eukaryota > Metazoa > Chordata > Mammalia > Carnivora > Mustelidae > Lontra > Lontra canadensis. The sequence continues at coordinate 71,405 of NW_022631391.1, forward strand.
TGTATCTTTTTCCTATAACTGGTATTAAGTTTTTTATATGATTCTCTAGGTTTTCCCTGGATTCCAAGTACATGTGTGCTAGGTCATTTGATATTGTCCTGCAGATATCAGACACTTTCTTCCACCAGTCCTTTTTTTTTTTTTCTCCTTATATTTGGTTTGTATAATTTCTCTTAACCTGTCTTAAGTTTATAGATTCTTTCCTCTGCTGCATCCAGTTTGTTAGAAATACCATCAAGTGGAATTTTTTGTCTGATATTTTACTTAGTCTATTTCTTGCATTTCCTTTTTAACAGTTCCCAATGTGTCCAGTTTCTCTACAGACTCTGTACCATATTTATCATAGTTATTTCAAAGTCCCTTTCATATAATTACAACAAATGGGAGACTTTTATATTTGCCTCTATTAGCAGTTTTCTCTTTAGACCCAGGCCCATATTTTCTGTTGTCTTCAAGCATCTTGCAATTTTTACTGGATGCTAGATATTATAAAAAAAAGAGAGAAGAGTAAATAATATTTGCTCTAAAAAATATCTTGCCACTTTTTCTATCAGCCTTCTTGTTTGGAAGTTTTAGTCTATTGAATCTCTATTACTGCTGAGCCTAGACTTTGTTTAAGCTCTACCTAGACTCAATTCATTTCCTTAAAATGTTTTTGGGTTCTCAGCACTGGCCAAACTTTGTAGATTTTTGTACCTGATAACTAACACACTAAACTACCTGCTACTCTGTTAGCTCAAAATCTCAGCTTCCAGTATGTCCAAGGGTTACTCCCTTTATCTCTCAGTCTTGCCATCTTTGTGTCCTAGTATAACTTTCTCCAACCTGTTACCCGGCCCCCAACTTCTAGAGGGCTACTGCTGTAAGTTGATTAAGGCCTGGAATCCCCAAGACTGCTCCCGGCAATCCTATCTCACTCCTCTCTTTTCACATACTTTTGAGCACTCTGACCTTTTGAACAAAGTTAGAGGGTGGGTGCAGACTTAGTCTGACTGGAGCTCCAGGAGATTGTTATCTTATCATTCCAACACACACTCAATCATTAAACATTTGGCTGACCTCCCTTCACCTCCGTTCATGGTGCATTCATGTAGTATAAATGTACTTTATGTACCATAAACTGCTCTGTAAGAAATGAAAGCAGCTGTGACTTTCAGAGGTTGTTGTTGCTTTTTGGATTAAGATTACTAGAGTTTGTGTCCTCAGGTCTTTGATAAGCTTTTTTTGTGTTTTGTTTTGTTTTAAATGATTTTTAAAATCTTCTCTGGCTTGGGGAGGCTGGGTGGCTCAGTTGTTAAGCATCTGGCTTTGGCTCAGGTCATGATCCCAGGGTTCTGGGATCAAGTCCTGCATTGGGCTTCCTGCTTGGCCAGAAGCCTGCTTCTCCCTCTCCCACTCCCCGTTTGTATTCCCTCTCTTGCTGTGTCTCTTCCTGCCAAATAGGTAAAGTCTTAAAAAAAACCCAAAAAACAAACAAAAAAACTAAAAATAAATCCTTTCTGGCTTGTGCTTGTGAAGTGGAGCAAAAGTCTCCTGTAACTTCATAATTCCTAATTAGGCTCTGTATTTTTCTTGTTTTATAACCCTTTCAGAACACCTCCTCAAGGATTTCTGGATCCAGTTCTCCACTTTGCCAACGGTGGTGATGTTCACTTACTAAAAAACCGAAAATACTTCTTCTTTTCTTTCCTAACCATTCAATTTTACTGATTATTCTTCCTTGCATTTATGTTGTAAAAAGCTACTTGGTCCCCTGTGACTCATATCTGGCCTTGTTTCTTATTCCCGGAGTCTCTTATTCCAGTCATGTTTCCCTTCTCTTCTATCTATGCATACTTGAGTCTCCCTGTACTTTGAGAAAAAGTCTGACCTTTGGTAGGAAATATGTAAGTAGAACTTACCTTAAGCCTTTTAGTTATTATTAAGCTCAATTCTTGGATTAGCACCTACCACAGATGTATTGCCCATTTTGCCTAGATTCTTAACTTGCTTTATATTGGCTTTCTCACTCTGTTTTAAGGATTGCTTCTTCCTAAAACCTTTTGTTTCTTTATTACTAACCATCTTGTCTATCCCAGCTGCATTCAACTTTTGGACTTGACTAACTGCCCAGCTGAGCACATAAAACTCACCATCATTCTCTGACTTCCTCTACAGCTGTGGCCACTAGAGAAAAAAAAAATTGTCATTTCCCCTTCCCTCCATCTACCAGAACTCCAACTTGAATAGTCCCAGTGTCTTTCAAATAACTTATTAGATTTGTTGTCTCATTTGGATTGCTGTTCTGATCATATGATTTAATATATAACCTCAAAATATGTTATGGGAGATACTAAGATACCAAAACTATGAGAATATATTATTTGAATCTCAAATAATCTTCAATTTGGAAAACATATGGACATAAATTTTAATACAGAGGGCTTTATCTATTCCTTGATTATCAGTAGCTATTCCTAATTTAAGGACAAGCTTGTCTATCAGCCATCTCATCGATCTCATTCCACCAGTTTGTCAGGAAATAGAATATATAAAACAAATCATGAAATTTCAATTTATATAACTCTATTCCCCAGCTACATCACTGATTTTGTTTAAACTTAAGAAGTCCTTTCTCGGGGTGCCTGGGTGGCTCAGTGGGTTAAATCCTCTGCCTTTGGCTCAGGTCATGATCTCAGGGTCCTGGGCTTGAGCCCTGCATCAGGCTCTCTGCTCAGCAGGCAGCCTGCTTCCCCCACCCCCAGGCCTGCCTCTGTGCCTACTTGTGATCTCTGTCAAATAAATAAATAAATAAATAAATCTTAAAACAAAACAACAACAACCAAAAAACCCTCCTTTCTCTGGGGCACCAGGGTGGCTCCATTTGTTGGGTAACTGACTTGGTTTTGGCTCAGGTCGTGGTCTCGGGGTCATGGGATTGAGAACCAATTTGGGCTCTGCACTCAGTGGGGAGTCTGCTTGAGATTTTCTCTCCCTCTCCCCTTGCCCCTCCCCCTTCTCATAAATAAATAAATCTTCAAAAAAATAAATTACAAAATTAAAAACTCCTTTCTCCAAATTCTGTATTTAACTCCTTCCACAGTCTCTCAGGAAATGCTTAGTGATAACCAAATCATGTTGATTCTATTTTCCAGTTATTCCTCCCTATTCATCTTCTCTGTTCACCAGGCATCATTACGTTTGCTCTGGATTCTTCTCATACTTCCTGTCAGGTCTCCCACCCACCCACTCCCCATCCATTTTCATCAACAATTCCTGAATAATCTTTCTAAAATGTATATATGACTTTATTTTTAAAATGGTAACTAGTCCTTAGCAATACTCAATTTGGTAATTCTTTTTTTTTCTTTCTTTGAAGATTTTATTTATTTATTTGACAGAGAGAGAGAGAGAGAGAGATCACAAGTAGGCAGAGAGGCAAGCAGAGAGAGGGAAGTAGGCTCCCTGCTGAACAGGGAGCCCGATGCTGGGCTTGAGGCTCGATCCCAGGGCCTGGAATCATGACCTGAGACAAAGGCAGCCACCCAACCAACTAAGCCACCCAGGCACCCCTAAAATTTTAAACATAACCTGTCATAGACGTTCTACTTCTGGGTATACACTCTAAAGAAATGTAAGCAACATATCTTGGAAAGAGTTATACATGAATGTTCATAGCAGTTTTGCTTATAACAGACAGAAAGTTGAAAGTAGCCCAAATATTATCAATAAGTGAACAAACTGTGGTATATCCTTATAAGGGAATACTTAGTAATAGAAAGGGAGGGACTATGCCTGAATCAGGCTCTCTGCTCAGCAGGGAGCCTGCTTCCCTCTCTCCCTGCCTGCCTTTCTGCCTACTTGTGATGTTTCTCTGTCAAATAAATAAATAAAATCTTTAAAAAAAAAAAAAAAAAAGAAAGGTAAGGACTATGGTACTTGTAACATGTTGGATAAATATCAAAATAAGCAGAATGAATGAAAAAATCTAGAAAAAGCAGAGTATATGTCATTTGATTCCCTTAATGTAAATTTCTAGAAAATGCGAGCTAATCTATGACAGAAGATAGATCAGTGGAAGAATAGCAAGATGGAATTACAAAGGACACAAGGAAATTTTTGTGTTAGTGAATATATTCATTATTTTGATTATGGTTATGGTTTCACAAGTACATGTGTATGTTCAAACTTCTCAGGTTGTACACTTAAACATGTACAGTTAATGGTATCCAATTATACCCTGATAAAACATTAAGGAAATAAAAAAATAAATTAAAACTCTCTTACACATTCCTCACCTTCTCCAGGGAATCTTCATCAATCTTTTAGTAGGACTTAGACGGCATTCTTCTATCATTCACATACTTATCATATTTCATTATTCCATTGATTTACCTGTTTACCTCACTAGATTTTAAGCAATAGAGAAGGAAAGACATTATTTTTGAGGTTGATTTCTTAAGAGATAAAACAGGTCTTTTCAGAAAACATACATTGTTTCTGCTCAAAGTAGAACACTGACTTGAATGGACATTGTTCTATACTGATGCCCAATGCCCTCTTCTATATAGTAATATTTGTTACTTTTTTAAGGTCATCATTATTAATTACTAATGTTTAAAATTTGAAAACTAATCTGGAGATCAACAGAATTGAACAGGCAGTATTTCCTACTGATATTTAAAAATTCTGAAAAGTTGAAATTAGAATGTTAGGCACATATATTCTGACACACCTCTTATAGGTATGCCAGTTTCTACATGCCTCGTCTGTCTTAAATATAAAACTAACCTGGTCATCCTATGCATTTCGGTGGTTCATGAAAATTCCCAAAAATCTTTGTTAGGGGTCCCATGTTGGAAAATATAACAAGTAATAAGGTCAATAGGCCAAGCTAGACCAAACTGTCATAATTTAGGAGTCACAGTGTGGAGGAACTTTAGATACCAGTATTTAGAAAGAGGGAACAAGCACAATTAAAGGAAATTAAAGGAAAATTAAAGGAAAGTTTGGGGTAAATCTCAACAGATATTAAGAAAAAATATAAGTGATATTTTCTCTCTAAAACTAAAGCTTTTTGGCTCTTCATAATCAAAAAAGCCTAGGAACTCTGCTGGTGTTTTGTGTTACTGTTTGCAGCTATGTTGTCTAAAAGAGTTGTCCTAGCCACATGCGGCTATTAAGAACTTGAAATGTGGTTACCCTAAATTGAATCGGGTAAATTTCTGACTTCATATGAAAAAAGAATGTAAAGTACCTCATTAATTATCTTTATTACACATGTTGAAATAATAATGTCTTGGACATACTGGGTTATTACAATTAATCCTACCTATTTCTTTTTATTTCTTCTAACACAGCTACTAGGAAATTTTAAATTACATATATGGCTTGCATTTATTGTTGACTTGCGGTATGATGGAAAGGAACCATGTTTAAACACTTGGGAAAGGGTAATAGAGAGAAGCATCATCCAGAAGCAGGGATTAGATAGGACAAAGTGATCAAGACATGAGCCAGGAACAAAGCACATAAAATAATCATGGTCAATTATCAACAAAGTTGTAAGCCTCTCTTCTCAGAAATATTTAGAAAAATTGGGGAATGCACTCCCTTGAAGAAGTGGTGTAATGGAACGTAAGTTCTCTCCTTGGTGAGTAGAGATTACACCAGGTGGAATTGTCACAGAGGAAACTTTATTTACAGTAATTAAGATCACTGTGAATAATTTCCAAAGCCATAACTCCCTGAGTGGGGTAAGTGAGTTTCTTTTATTTAGGGTGAGGATCAATATTCAGAAATGGGAGTTTTGTCATCACAAGGAAAGGTGGGCATAACACTGTACAGGTATTCTTAAAAAAACACCCCTATATACCCAATCCTATGTTATGTTAATAAAGCTTGTGCTACTCCCAGGAGTAGACTTTAATATAATGGAGACTTTAATATAATGAAGCAGAGGTAACTGTTGGACAAGGAGAAGGGGCATTGGGCCTGCTCTAAGAGTAATTAATTATAAGCTGGTGTCTTGGGCTCCTTTTCTCTGGTAAAGAATGCAGCAACTGGCTTACTTTTGAAACAGCACAGGGAGTTATGGGGGCTTTTACTACTATTTTATTGTCTCTGATATAGTTAGGCTATATCCTGGCTTGTTAAAGATGTTAGTTTTTGCATTCTCTTTATTTCCTTATCGTTAACTACTGAGGTTTTGCTGTTATTTGTAATTCTGACACCTGGAAAAGCTCTGTTAGAAGTTGTGTTAGGGTGGGCGCCTGGGTGGCTCAGTCATTTAGGTATTTGCCTAAGTAACTGCTTGGGTCTTCATCCCAGAAGTCTCACATGTGGCTCCTTGCTTGAGAAGCCTGCTTTTCCCTCTGCTTGCTGCTCTGCCTATGTATGCCATCTCTCTATCAAATAAATACCTAAAATCTTAAAAAAAAAAAATGTTAAGGCAAGTAGGCAATGAGATCACAGAAAATAGATGGGGGCCTAAAATGACTTCTCTTTCACCTCCCTCTACTTACAGAAAGTTCATTTGCCTCTTAATGTAAAGGGTGACTTTAGAAGACTGGAAAACCAGGTGCTGCAGTAATTTTTCCTTGGGTGCCCATGGTTCTTGGTCACACCACTTCAAGGAATGAAGAGGTAGACCAGACAGAGTGGTGGGCAGCAAAGCAAGTTTATTGAGTGATAGCAAAGTTATAATGCAAAGCTCCCAAGAAAGGAGCGGACCTGAGAGGGTTGCAACCATAGTTTCTAAGTCTAGGGGTTTTTTATGGGCTTCTTAGTGGGCTGTTTTAATCTGATTAACATCTCCCCCCCACCCCTCGGACTGACATCCAATCAAGTTGTCATCTATCAATCACAGGGGAAAGGGTGGAGGGCTCCTTCCAGGGTGGTGTAAGATCCTCTTAAGGTAGTTTCCTCTTAGGGCGGGGCCACATTGTCCCAGCCTGGCTGCCTCCCAGCTATCCCTCATGGGGAGTCACGTGTGGAATCTCTGCTCAGATATTTTGTTTCTCATCTTCCACTTCCTATTTCAGATTTAATATGCAATGAGAAAATACAACGTTATTTAACTATAGGATTTAGCTAGATTTAAAAAAAAAACATTACTTTCAGGTCACGGAATACTAGATATGGAAGTGATGAGCTTGATATAGGAGTTCCCTTAGGACTTAAAACTTTAAATGTTTAAATAATTTTATTTTTATTCATTCATTCTTACATGAAATTCATTGTTTTATATTAGAGGATTACTTACATGGTTAGGGCATTTGTGTTTTTTACAATGACAATCCATAAAAGCACCAAATCTACTTGGACATCTTTCCACCATTCCTCACCTTGCTGGCCACTGAAGCAACTCCAAAAACCCCTATAGCCAGAATCACGGGTGTCCCATTTCATAAATAAAAATTAAAACCCATTCCTTCAAATGTTAAACTCGATTTAAATAATGAGAATACTTTTTGGGCAGAGGAAGTTTTTAAAATTGCAAAAAGAGGATGAATCTGTTCAGTTTTCTGAAAAGAAATGTGGTGTCACCTAGTATTGATACACAACTGATTCCTGTCTCTGTATCTCTAATTCGTAACCGTCATTTCCCAAAGCCACTTTTGAAACCAAGGAGAAATAATGGCTAGCAGATATAACACCATTGTTGTACTGCTTTAGGTCTAAATACAGTACAGCCATCTTTATCTAATTGGGTTTTATAACCCATTTTCTTGCCATTTTAGTCCTTATTATTTCACAGCCAGGATTTTTACTCTGGTCTTAATGCACAGACTTCAAGAAAATCTGTGAACACTCTGAAAATGTATACAAATACTGTTGTCTATCTGTTTTCCATTGGGACAGTAGAGTCCCCAAGATTCTGATTTGTCATAGCCAAGCTATTTATTTTGAAAATTCAAACAATTTTAGGGGAAGATGCCATCCCCTCTCCTCTTCCTCCACCTTTGGAAGATTTAGCTAAAGAGGGGTTGACAATGATTTAATCAATATCTCATTGTTGGACATTTAGGTTAAATGAACACACTTTGTACAGGAATCTTTCTAGAGTTCTTGTTAGCTTTAGGATAATTCCAAAGGGTGAGACTGCTGAGCTAAAGGATGAGATAATTAAAATATTTAATACTTTTTTAAAAAGTTCATTTATTTTTAGTAATCTCTACAACCAAGGTGGCACTGGAACTCAGGACCTGGAGATCAAGAGTCCACTCAGCTCCAACTAAGCCAGCCAGGTGCGCCAAAATCTTTAATATTCTTCATACATACTGCCTTATTGTCAGGAAGTTATGAAATTACATTTTCGCCAACATTGTGTGAAGTTTATTATCTCACATGTGGATATAACTTGTATATTATTTTGACTTGTATTTCTTACTTTTACTTATCTTCATGTTCCACGAGCCAAACACACCAATCCCGCCAGAAGAGAAATAAAGTACTATTACTTCCTTCCTTGGTTACTATGCATGCTATGACCGTGATTGTAAAATAGCTAATATTAATCAAACGTAAAATTCTCTGAAGGAATTTGAGCTGGGATCTACTACGGCCGTAACCACTGAGTTAAGGGGACAGGGGTGGAAGATGGTGACTCATGTGCAAAAACAGAAGGAAAACCAAAACAAAGCAAAACAAATTCCCCAAAACACGGCTCCTGCCGCGCTTAGTTTCCTTCTACCCGGCAAGAGGTTCTAAATTTTAAACGATTTGAATTTCCAGCTGCCAAACCCGCGTCTGCCAACCAGTTCATCCTACTCCCAGCATCGCGAGCATGAGCGACAACTCGCACAGCGTGGACTAGACGGCAAATATTTTTTCCCCCTTTGCAAAAGGAAAAGGCCTAATAGGGGAGGGGGAAAAAAGGTGGTACTATTGCTTTTAAATTTTCCAGGGCTAGACTTTTACCTTTAAGTTTTGAGAGACATAGGTAACAAAACCCCTGGAGAGTGCACAGTCACAGCCGCTGCGCTTCCGGGATTTAGCCGAGCGGAGGGAGGACGCATGCGTAGTGCACGCTCGTAGGTCACTCACCTCCTACGAAAGCGCTCTGCGCAGGTGCGGACGCAGGTTGCAGCAGCGCTTGGCCTCAGCTGATGCTGTCGTCCTGCCGCCCCTCCCCCGCCCCGAATCCGCCGTGTCCCGGCGCTTGTAGGCCTGTCGCTCCAGCCCCCGCGATCCGGACGGCAGACCCCGTGACCCTGTCCTCGGGCCTGTGTGCGCCGGAGCAGCTCGGGACTGCGCAGCGACCCGAGTGTTGGTGAGCGACCCCGGACGCGCAACCCCTCGGTCCATATTTTGGAGTGGATCTGAGCGGCGGCGCCTTGGAAAGAGCCGAGAGGGACGGGGAGTTATAGGCGGAGAGGCCGCAGGGGAGCTGGGCCAGTTCGGGCACCGAGGAGGCGCTCAGGGTTGGCTGATGGCGTTGTTGGTTGTTGTGTCACCTCCTACCGGGGTCCAGCCTCTTGCCGAGGGAACTTTAGGCTTTGGCCCAAGCCCAGAGCATAAGGTTGATCCAGGCCCCCACACCTTGTACAACCAGGTGGCCCCTGGTTGTGCTTTTCTTGAGTTTGCTTGCACGGTTCCCTTGTCTTATGTTTAACCTTTACAGGGTAGGCTGTGTGCCGAGTCTTGTTTATGTAGCTTAGGAATGGTGCTGGCTTTCTTCGTTATCACAGGAGATAGTGACCCATTTAAATTGGATGGAGTGCTGTACTTTTTTTTCTTTTTAATCTCTCCTTGCTGTCTTAGATCCATGTTGGGTTTTCAGTAGGAAATTGTGATAAAAACATTGAATACAGGGAAGAGAAGGGGGTTTAGCACCTAATGATAAACAAACCAGCGAGTGTCCAGGAATAGAAGTGGCTAAATATTTCTACACTGTGAGGAAAATCCAGTAGGGAGGGTAGGGGGTATCTGACGAAGTCTGGTGCTAGTCAGTTAGCCTTGCCGAAACACCTGTTAAAGGCCGACTCAACTGTTAGATACACATAGAAGACAGGCCCAGACTGAGAGCCACTTGATCTTGCCTTGTGTCTCCCTCATCCCCCCACCAAAGCATTCTAGTGGGATGCATTTTACCCTCGTGTGTTAACTGAGATCCCAGAAAGGATGCTTCTGTGGCCACACTGCTGAGGCCCTCAATCCCTGTCCAACTGATATTTCACATAGGTCACTGTGTGGGGAGAGTGATGTTAATTCGCCCCTGAACCACCTGTGACTGGCATGTGTTGGTTTGGCTTGGACTTAATGTCATTAGACAAACCAAGAGAAGATAATGCATTTGTGAAAGTTACAAGCTCATTTGTTTTTAAACCTAACACGTACAATGTATATGGAGATTTTTAATAATAAAATTGTGAAAATAAGCATCTTCATCATTCTACACTTTTATATTTGTCTGCTAGTTGTATAATTTTTTTTATCCTCCTGTTTACACTATGTTTGAATGATCCCCAACACTTGGATGGCATGCCAGTCTTAAAAAGTGAACTTTTCTTTGTACTCCAGTATGACTTGAATTATTGTCAGTTTTCCTTACTCAAATCACTGAGAATTTCTATAAATTTTTAGAAGATTATTTATTTATTTGACACAGAGAGAGAGAGATCACAAGTAGTGGGGAGGGGAGCAGCCGCTCCCCCCGGCCCCCCAGCAGAGAGCCTGATGCTGGGCTTGATCCCAGGAAGGTGGGATCATGACCTGAGCCATCCAGGCGCCCCATTGAGGTTTTTTGTTGTTGTTGTTTAAAGATTTTATTTTATTTATTTATTTATTTATTTAAAGATTTTATTTTTATTTATTTATTTATTTGACAGACAGAGATCACAAGTAGGCAGAGAGGCAGGCAGAGGGAAGCAGGCTCCCCGCTGAGCAGAGAGCCCCAGGTGCGGCTCAATCCCAGGACCCTGAGATCATAACCCGAGCGGAAGCAGAGGCTTTAACCCACTGAGCCACCCAGGCGATTTTATTTATTTGTCAGAGAGTGAGCGAGTGCATAGTAGGGGGAGCAATAGGTTCCTCACAGAGCAAGGAGCCCCATGTGGAACTCGGAACTCACTGGATCCTAGGGTCCTGGGATCATGACCTGAGCAGAAGGTAGAAGCTTAACCACCTGAGCCACCCAGGCGTCCCTGAGTTAGAATTTTTAAAAGAAATGCTCATCTCTTCGTATGAATGTCTATATAATAATAAATTTTTAGGAACTGATAAAAGATATATGGTCAAATTTAGGAAGAGAAGAAATGTTTTGAAATGTTTAAATGTTTTATTCATTTTCCCTCACAATATCAGCAGGTTGGATTATATGACTTTTAAGTTCTTTTTCATCCTTAAAATTGTATGACTCGGGGCTGCTGGGTGGCTCAGTGGGTTAAAGCGTCTGCCTTCGTCTCAGGTCATGATCCCAGGGTCGTGGGATCGAGCCCAGCATCAGGTTCTCTGCTCAGCAGGGAGCCTGCTTCTTCCTCTCTCTGCCTGCCTCTCTGCCTACTTGTGATCTCTGTCTGTCAAATAAATAAATAAAATCTTTTTAAAAAATCTAAAATTGTATGACTCAACTGCAGTGCTATTGCATTACCTCCCTGCAGAGGTTATTTTGCTATAGGTATGGTATTTATAGGTACTACTACTACCTATTCTTACTTGGTTTTAAATTTATATTAAATATAAATTTAAATTTTACCCATGTTATTTTTGATAGCATCATACTAAAATTTTGGAAATTAATGTACTAAGTTTTACTGCTTTGTATTGGTGAATTATTAAATATCTTTGAATATTAATTTCATAATTTTAGGTGTGCCAACTGTTGAAAGAAAAAAATGCAGGATTTGGTTTTTGAGTTGTTTATGTTTTAAATGTTAAGGCTAGAAATGTGAGAATGAGAAGAATTGTGGATTTTATTTATCACAAAGGGGCATGAATTTTAACAGACTGAAACTTACTACTTTGAACTTGTAACCAGGGCTTAGGCCCAAGGAAACCTGGCTCCAGGAGTCCCAAACAGACCAGGTTCAGCCACTCACCACTGACAAAAATCCAAAAGCAGAGATAGGGGTGGTGGTGAAACAAGAAAGGAATTTATTTCAGTGAAGCCAACATGGGGAAGATAGGGGACTGAGGTCTCAAAATACTGTCTCCAAAGTGCGGAAAATACTTTTGAGTTTATATAAGGAAAATGTGGGACGAAACTGGATGGGTACACACAGGTGGGTGGTAAAGGTCAGATCCACCATTGTAATTGGCATCAGTCCTGCTGGCCCCTTATTGCTTGAGGTGCTTGTTTGCTTCCCTTTGTGGAATGCTTTGCCCTCAGTATCTTTGGCCTGCGTTTTAGAGATAAGCTGGAAAGAAGAATTTAATCAATTAGAAAGTACAGACTGAGGTTTAATGGGAGGTAATTGAAGTCTTCGAACTTGCCTGGTGATACATATAATAAGTAATGATAATTTGCCTAAACCAACTTTAGCTTTAGCACTAATTGGTTTAAAGATAGAATATGTTTTTGTTTTATGTTTTTGTCTTATTCTAAGAAAAGCGAAGCCCACTTTATTTTCGGAGAACTCTAAAAAAGTATAGACTTGTAAAATTTTAATGTTTGAAAGCCCATTCTCATCACAAGTCTGATACATCATTTTATAATATTTTGTTAGAAAAACACTTTGGAGAGGGGCGCCTGGGTACTTCAGTGGGTTAAGCCTCTGCCTTCAGCTCAGGTTATGATCTCAGGGTCCTGGGATCCAGCCCCTTATTGGGCTCTCTACTCAAGCAGGGGGCCTGCTTCCCCTACCCCTCTCTGCTTGCCTCTCTGCCTACTTGTGAACTCTCTTTCCCTGTCAAATAAATAAATAAAATCTTTAAAAAAAAAAAAAAAGAAAAGAAACACTTTGGACTTTTGGATCCCTTGTTTCAGATATTACTTTGATTAAATATAATTCTAATCAGAAAGTAATTTGAATATTCCTGTGAAGTTTGCTCTATATTAATTAGGTTGTTATAAAATCTCATATTTTAAAATCTCATAAAATTAGGTTGTTATAAAAATCTCATAATGTTCTTGAGTATACTTTTTTCCTGAAATTTACTGTAAGATTCTTCTTTTTCTTTAGACATGGGAAAGTCTTTTTCACATTTGCCTTTGCATTCAAATAAAGAAGATGCTTATGATGGAGTCACATCAACTGAAAACATGAGGAATGGACTGCTTAATAATGAAGTCCATAATGAAGATGGAAGAGGTGGAGATGTCTCTCAGTTTCCATATGTGGAATTTACAGGAAGAGATAGTGTCACTTGTCCCACTTGTCAAGGAACAGGAAGAATTCCTAGGGGTATGTGTTACTGTGTTGTTTTTCCTTTAAGAGTAATTCCAGACATTCACACAAATAATATAAAACCCATAGATCTAAGCATAACCCTCTGTGTTTCAGAAGTCTTTTAGAATTAAAGTTAAAACTGTATATTAGTTATCTTCAGTAAGAGATACAAAGAAGTAAATATAAACATTTAAAAAAAAAGATCAGAAACATCTTAAGGTTCCTAAAGCAGTAATGAAAACTACCAGTCTACCTCTAGTACTTTTTTCTTTCCCACCTGCAATAGCAGATAGGCAATATCGCTTGACTGAAATTTTTTAGACCTATTGGGAATCAGTAGAGGTGGTAATCACATGTTGGGTTTGGGGAACAATTTCAGTAATATGGTGACCTAATATTTTTAATTCATTATCTAAAGAATAGTAAGAAGCTAGTCATGCCCTAGTTAGTTAGTTAGTTATTCTTTGGAGGAACTACATGAAGAGGGATGGTAAATGAAGATGGGCCATGTAGGGGGGAAAATCAGTTTGTGGCATATCATAGGGAAATTTAGAAGGGAATAATCTTCACGTGCAGTTTGTAGGCTAGACAGATTTCAGTAGAAGTGGAAACAATAGAAATAATACAAATACTTTGTGTTATTGTGTTATTCATATTTACCGGTTGAAGCTGATAGGTATTCCTGCAGAAAGTGGAAGAACAAAGTGACAGGGGAAGACAGATCAGTTTATACCAGTTTCTTTTAAAAAATGCCTTGGGTTAGGGAAGTTTATCTATGAGTTGGCCTTTGAATGTGATGGTATTATCTTTTCAGAGAATGAAAGGATTTTTTTTAGGCAAAAGGATTAGTGCCTCTGGCTTAGAGGAGGGAAAAAAGGACTATTTTAGCAATCTGGATATATTTTTAAGGTATAGCCTATAGGCTTTTTTTGGCAGCCTGGAAATGGATTGTGGTTCGTAGGAAATCAGGATGACCTTGGAAGTATTTTTGTCTGAACAGCTGGAAGAATGGAATAGCTGTTTATTAGGATGGAGAACAGGTTTGTGTGTATCTGTCTGGTGAGAGATCAGGAACTCTGTTTTAGACATAAAAGTTTTGGGATGCATATTTGGCATCTAGGTGGATATGTTTAATAAGTAGTTACAGTAAGTGTCTGGAATTCAGGTGTAAGCCCTCAGCTGGAGTCATCCGAATACAGGTGGTTACTTGAAGCTGAGTTGGATGAGAGCACCAAGCTTATCAGTGTGAATAGGAAAAAAAAAAAAAAAAAAGACCCTAGTGCCAAACCTGGGGGCACTGGGACATTTCCAAGTCAGTGATTTGAGAAAGACTTAGCAAAGACAATGAAAAACAGCTATAGTAGAAGGAGGAAATTTTAGTCTCTGGTGTCCTGGAAATGAATGTAGAAAGTGCACCAAGTAGGAGAGAGTAAGGACCTGTTGGATGCTACCAACAGATCAGGTAATGTAAGGACTGAGAACTGACCATTGGATTTGGTGATGTACATGGAGACCACTGGAGACTTTTAAAAGAACAGCTTGGTGGGTTGCATAAACATGTATAGCATGTACAGAGTGGGATCAAGAGAGTATAGGAGGAGTGAAGTTATATAGTGAGAAAATAGGTATTTTAAGGAGTTTTACTGTATATATAAGGAAGAAGAAAGATGGTAGCTGGAGGGCACTGTGAGGTCAGGAAAGGGATTTTTTTTTTTTTTTAAGGTAGAGTGAATAATATGATGAGAATAATCCATAGAGAAAAAAAAACAATGTAGGAGATGGGGGAATTATTAGATGTAGTGCACAAGTGCAGGGGGCTGCTCTCACAGGGAAGCATCTGCAGTTTAGGCTTTGTAGTAGGGAAGTAGAGTATATGGACACAGAAACAGGTAGGTGAGTGGATGTGGTAGTGGGAGCTTGTGGAAGTTCTTTCCTGTTTGCCCCATCATGAGCTAAGAGCGAGGATAGGGAAGAAGGTATTGGAGATTTGAAGCGAGAGTTGGAAGTTATAAAGTTGTGGTTTTGGAGAGTCAGATGGAGAGTGTGAACTAGGAAAATTGTCTGATGGTTGACATCATTAAAGGCCACTTGAGATTAGTGATCGAAACGAGGCCAGTGAGCAGAGTTGCATGTTTTTATGTATCCACATTTAGCTGTATCAGCATGGTAACTGAAAGGTTGCTTTTAATAATAATATAGTTTAGTCAAATGAATACCACCAAACAAGACAGGATACATGTACATACAGAGAGACATACATACATAACAAATATTTACTTGTGGGTGTGGGGAGGTAGTGTAAATGAGTGGAGAGTTGTAGAAGGGGCAGAGAGGAATAATGGAAACATTATAGGAAGCTTTAAAAGAGAATTTGACTGTAGTGCTTTAAGAGTTAATACAAAAAGTCAAGTTCTGATAAGATTGCAGAATTGGTTTATTAAAGATCTATGTATCCATTAAAGTATATGGATATAGCCTAACCCAAGAAATGAAAGATGTGTGACCTGAGTTGTGGAAGCCTCATTTTGTATGGGCTTTTGAAGCGTGAGATGTGTTATGTATTGATTTTGGTTTTCAAGGAGTATAGTGCAAAGGATTTCAGGACACAGAGGTAGCAGATATTTCTTTTGCTCTTACCCAGATAACCAAATCAGAATCTAAGCAGGAAATAGTAGTGGAAGAAGTTTTGGTAAATTCAGATCTTCTGAAAGCTGAGCCTCTTGCGATCTTTTTCAGTAAAGTCATTACTCTTTCTCATTCTTTGTATTATTTGTATTCATAACTAGATATCAGGCTATGAAAAATACATTATTTGTTTTGGAATTTAGTGTCTATTAGATAATTTTAGAAGATTTTGAGCAGTTTACCAGAGAGATGAGAGCTAGATGGTATTCTGGTCCTTCTAAACCAGACTTTGATAGAAAGCCACTATATTTTAATTAATCATATTAGTAAATTTCTAAACCTATTTTTACTTTTAGGGCAAGAAAATCAGCTGGTGGCATTGATTCCATATAGCGATCAGAGATTAAGGCCAAGAAGGACGTAAGTGATGATAAGAAAATAGCAAATTTTGGGGGTATTTTTCTCCTTTTCAAATTACATATAATCACTCTAGTTAACTATTAAAATGAAAAACGTTATCAGGTTCTTAAATTACGCCATCGATGCTTCACGTCATTTAAAAGAAGGATTTCTGATTGGGATAAGGCCTTCAAAGTGGCATAGTGTCTGAATCTTCTTAAATCTATTTACTAAAACAGACAAACCTAGAAAAGCAGTAGGAAACAAACATTTGCATTAAAAATGGGTGTTAAGGTTCTCCTACTCACCCCAGATTAAAAATGGAGCAAGGATCAAAACATGTTAGCAGCTGTGTGGAATTTGTGAAGGGAAACAAAAAGAACTGCTGAAGGTCCTCAGAGTTCTGAGACAAAGCAAATGTTCTGATACACAAGTCCCAAAAGCAAAAGATCCCACTCAGAACACTTCCAGCAAATACTTCTGGATAACCTGCAAAATGGGAGGACTCTTAGTGTGCTGCACCTTGGAGAAAGTGCAGAAAAGGTCACAGAGATCCACTAAGGGCCCTTATGATCAGAAGGAACTAGACCACCTTGATCCTCAAAGACCTTAAGAAAATTCACCAAAAGCTATTGTAACAGGACAGACATATCCTAAGGAAAAGCCTGTGAGGGACTGAATCCATTTTGTACAGGGAAAGAATAGGGAAAACGGAAGAAAAGTTTGGAAAACTGGAGAGAGAATCTCAGAACTATAGAAGTGTATATACATATAGGCCATCTTACAAAAATAAAAAGAAAGAAAACAGTTAATTTTGTATTTTAATAGAAGATGGAGTTTTGAGCAGTGAAGCTAGGAAGGCCACCCTGGCTCATCCTCATCGCCTAAAATGGAAGCTTCTATTAAAAGTACAAAAACATTTCATTTAAAGATGAGCAACAAAAAAGTATTGCAGTGAAGCATCATACAAAGATAGTGTTAAACTGAAAATGCTAATAGATCATAGAAGCATATCAGAAAAACATGAAAATAACAATATTATAAATGTTCTTAAAGAAATTGAAACTGTAGAAGCTATGAAAGAACTGCAGGAGTCATAAATTGAAAAGCTCAGAAATGAGATGACTAAACAACATGACGACGTGAAAAGAGACATGAGGACTTGAACCTCTGAAAGAATTAGGAAAAATTAATTTCAGAAATAGAGACAAAACCAGAAGAACAGTTGCAAATAGATACCATGAAAAGTATAGCAAAGGGAAGAGAAGTTACAAAGGAGGAAGTGAAAACACACACACAAATTAATGAAAAGTAAGGTAACCATAAGCAAAGATTGAACACTCATATAATTGAAGCCCCTAAAGAAAAATCAAAGGAATCAAACTGAACAAATACTAAACATTCAGTTCAAGAACACTTCCTGGGGATGCCTGGGTTGCTCAGTTAATTCAGCATCTACCTTCGGCTCGGGTCATGATCCCAGGGTGCTGGGGTGGAGTCCCACATCGGGCTCCTTGCTCAGCAGGGAGCCTGCTTCTCCTTCTGCCTGCCAGTCCCCAGGCTTATGCTCTTTTTCTCTTAACAAATTAAAAAAAAAAAAAAAAAATTTTAAAAAAAAAAAAGCACTTCCTCAACTGAAACAAGACACAGACCTACATATTGAAAAGAGATGCCATGATCTTCAAAACATTCTATCCATCCTAGTGAAATTTACTGGACTTCGAATGTAAAAAGCAAAAAAAAAAACCCAGAAAAACCCTTTGAAAGACCCCAGGCAGAAGGATCAATTAATTTATAAGGGACAGAAAATCAGATTGGCCTGCTTCTTACCCACAGTGCTCCAAATAAGTAACCAGTAGAGCAGCATATTTAAATATTTATAGAAAAAAAATGCACAAGATTTTAAAAAGGTTGATCTGACCCTTTATTATAAAACATATAGTAGATGGTTATGAATGTTCAAGAAATTAGGCTTAAGTCCTCTATAATTTCAGGATGGAAAAACTTTACATAGGATTCAGAATCCAGTGAGGACAGAAAAGATTAATTTGACAAAGCCTAGATTAACTTACAAGATGAAAACAAAACCTTAAATGAAGCCAGAATACAAATGGCAAACTGGTAAGTGATGTCTGCACATTACCACAGATACCATGAACGAGTAGTACAGAAAAGAGAAATACAGAGTTCCTTTAAACATGTGAGAAGATGTTCAGTCTTGCTCATAAGAGAAAAACAGATTAAAACAATAGTGAAATACCGTTTCTTATCTGTCAGATGAGGCAGAACTCCAAATTTTGACAGTGAATTGGCTGGCAGTACTGTGTGAAACGAACACACTTTTATCTTGTTAGTGAAGGGGAATTTGTTGTTATCTAGGAAAATTACATATGCATTTACCTTTTGGCTCAGGAATTCTACTTTGAAAATTTTTTTCTAAGCATAATTGTCAAATATAGTAAGTGGCTTTTACATAAGTTACTCACTGTGCCAGTTTCTATAATTGCAGAGCACTAGAAATAATGTAAATGGCCAGTGATAAGGTTCTGGTAGAATAAGTTATGCTACATCTATATATGATAAAATGGAATGAGGAAGAACTCTGTATTTTACTAGAGTTGATATCCAGAGTATGTTTTTATCTGAAAACACACGTGAATACAGAGAAGGAGGGAGAAACAGTGGATTGATAAACCAAAGACTAATAAAATGATTACTGTCAGAGTTTGGGAGGGAACTTGAAGAGGGAATAGGTAAGCAAGTGAGATGATCGTGTGTATGTATATTTATTTATATTTGGGGTTTAGAAGTACATTTTTAAAAAATCGAACTTAAAAGATGAAATCCGAAGTAAAAAAAAAACAAAAAAACAATTCCTAAAATTTGAAACAAACTGAAACAAATGAGTCTAATGATTCTGACTATATCTAGTTGGTGGCATAACTACAGATGAAAGAATAACTTTAAGTGACTTGAAAATATTTCATTTTGACTGTCAGTGTCTAGTAAGATGTGTTCTAAATGACAAAGACAATGACAACAAAAGTTTGAACTGCACTCAAAAGCTGCATTGTTAGGAGTAATGTTAGTATAATTTTGAAACTTACACGTAAAGCAGGTAACTAAGTGTATACTAATGCCATTAGGGATAAGATTCTTAGCGTAAAAACTAAGGGGTAAAAGTACAAAATCAAATAAATTTGATTTCTCTCTTCCAAGCAAGATGGGATCATCACAGGGACTAGATAGATTCTTCCATCTAAAACAGCTAAAAAACTGGACAGATAAAATGAAACAGTATTTCTAGATAGTGGACATCAGGCAGTACACGGACAGTGGTAACAGAGAAAGGGAAAACAAATGAGGTAAGCCCTGGGATTATACCACTTTACTGTCTAGGAAAAGATACCAGAGCGCAGCACAATGGAAAGAACCCAGGCAGAGCTTAGCAGTCCCCCTAAACTGAGGAGATGCATGGTATTGGTGATCTAGGAGTCCAAGACTAGAGTAAGTAGGTCAGAGTAGGGTAGAGAGCTACA
Source organism: Lontra canadensis (assembly GCF_010015895.1). Classification (NCBI taxonomy): domain Eukaryota; kingdom Metazoa; phylum Chordata; class Mammalia; order Carnivora; family Mustelidae; genus Lontra; species Lontra canadensis. Next base: position 91,278 of record NW_022631391.1, read on the forward strand.
CTGGGTAGGTGTAGGAGGGTAGAGAGCTATACTGGGTACTCCTTGAGTGTTTCACTGAGTACTGATCAGTGTATAATATGTGAGGAAAGTACCTGAGGCTGAAGGAAGAACCACACAAAACAGAACGGAGGGGACAGTCCTCAGAGCCCACATGAGGCCGGGGATAGTTTCCACCAGTCATTGTGGAAAATCTCATTATTCACAAGGAATTGTGTGGAGTACTCAAATTATTTCCACAGACCTAGAAAGAAACAAAGGTGCTGTGGGCTTTGAACTGAGAGTTACTTGTTGGAGAAACGAGGAAAATTTGTATTTTGAAACCCTAGTTTTGAGGGTAAACCTGAGGATAGAGGCAATTTTTGTCTCTGGAGTTTGGAAATAAAGAGGGAGAGATAGAAGAACTACATTTCAAGGGGAGTTAGAAGAGTAGAAAAGCATGGAAAGTTTATTTTTTCTTGTCTTATATCTGCATACTATTATCCCCTTTTCTGATTTTCAAGAAACAGTTTAGCGACATCATCAAAGCAGAGTTGATTAATGTAAACAATATTTTTAAATCTGAGTACGTAAATACTTTGGGATGAGACTCAAAGTCTTAGTGAGACTTCATGAGATTGATGAGGCATGTGGTTATGTCATTATGTTTTTAAGGGCTTCACAGGTTCTGATGAGCAGTCACTTCAGGGAATTATATAATGGCAAAACCCACATGTGAGAATTCTGCTTTAGTGAGTTTAGAAGGGAGTCTTGAAATCCATATTTTTATAAAGTTCCCCAGCTTTTCCCCCACTTCCACTGTGCAGCCTGGTTTAGGAAACACTGTAGTAAATGTCGTATGTGCAGTAACCCTGAAACCCCGGTCTCCAAAAAGGTGCATACATCTTTTAAGGAGAACATTTTAACACGTAATAGACCAGATCCAGCCCAACTAAATACTTTTATAATGTAAAAGGTTGGTGAAATTATACATCTTTTCCTGCTAGTATAAAAGGAAAAATTCAAGTTGAACATACCATCTCTGAATGTTTCATTATGTAACTTTTGATGCATATGTATTTCAATACTCATTTTTCTTTTCAGAAAGCTGTATGTGATGGCTTCTGTGTTTGTCTGTCTGCTCCTTTCTGGATTGGCTGTGTTTTTCCTTTTCCCTCGCTCTATTGACGTGAAATACATTGGCGTAAAATCAGCATACGTCAGTTATGATGTTCAAAAGCGTACAGTATATTTAAATATCACGGTAAGTACAAATTCACATTAAAAATATTTGACTGCATTCCTTTATGATATACACCTTTGTCCCTTTAGAGAATATTAAATGTGACACTGGTCAGTTTGCTTTCTGTATGTCTGCTTTTGATCCTCTTATCATTTCTGGTTCTGCTGAAAATGGCAAATAATAATTACTGGCAATTGTACATACAGAATTGTTTAGCATTTGGAGTTGCCTTTAAGATGGTAACACAAACAGTTGCTGGCCAAAAAAAAAACATTTACAATCTGTTTACTTTTCAACATTTGACTCCAACTAATTCCTAGCAAAATGTTAAAATAGTTGATTCTATAAATGTGATAAATGTACCGTTTTCTTTTCCTCGTATTTGGTGAAATACAGTTTTTGCCATTTTAACAGACTATTCCTTTATGGCGTTTAAAGTACACGAGACTGATTTCTCTTATAAATTAGTATGTGGGAAAATATCTGCAGTATCTTCCTGGACACTCGTTTTTAATACTCTACAGCCTTCTCACTCTTGAAAACAGGAAACAAACAAAACCTCAGAGAAGGTCTACCTGTTTATATGTTAATATTTGTTTGAAAAGAAGCATGGTTTGCAAACCACTGAATTATTAAAAAGGAACGTGTATTGGTTATGCCATTAGGAATTGTGTATGGGTTCAGGCCTCAGAGTGCATCTGTGTGGCAGTGGTTTGTTTGGAAGGGTGATACTGGACTTTAGTTGGTTTTCTTTGTGGAGGGGGTACCGTATGCGTGAGGTAGAGGTAGAGATACAGCTAGTTGTAGTTGGGGGGAGAGGTTTGGAGGGACAGGAGTGTAGAGAAATGGTATGTTAAAGTAGAATTACTCTAATTAAAGAAAGAACTCCCATGGGTCCATTTATTCTCATTGCTTAGCACCAAAAGTTGTTAATCAGATTAAGGGCTTTAAAAAAAAAAAAAGTATCTATGGAAAAAACATGTACATAAAATAACACAGTGCTAATTGTAAATCAATTTCATATGACTAGAGAATTACTGTTGAGTGTTTTCTCATTTTAACAGGCATATGGAATGAGGAATGTATTTTTCTTTGTGTACAGTTTTTTAAAAGTGGCCAGATTTTTTTGGCCAATCTCCAGAACTCGTTTTAGTATCAAATATTATAAATGTATAATAAAAGTCATGTGATGTTCCCTTTTATAAATCTGTGCATTAAGATGTAAATATCAGGGGCGCCTGGGTGGCTCAGTGGGTTAGGCCGCTGCCTTCGGCTCAGGTCATGATCTCGGGGTCCTGGGATCGAGTCCTGCTTCGGGCTCTCTGCTCGGCAGGGAGCCTGCTTCTCTCTCTCTCTCTCTCTGCCTGCCTCTCCATCTACTTGTGATCTCTCTCTGTCAAATAAATAAATAAAATCTTAAAAAAAAAAAAAGTAAATATCATACTTCAGTAATTATTCAGGAATTCCCACTTTTTTGAGATACACTTAACTGAGAAAGACTGAATTAAGAAATAGCAATATCATATTAGACAAACATTAAGTTTGACTGGAAAACTGTGAGATAAAAGGTTGAGTTTTTCATAGGTTCTCTGTCAGTATTTTGGAAAATGGAATTATATAATATTACTTTTGTTTCTTAAAATGAGAAATAAACATTCTTACTACTTTCCTACAGTAATATTTGTCTTTCTGCTTATGAATATGTTACCATTATACATTTGACACCCTTGATGTCTGTTTTTACGTCTGCTACCTAGACCTATTAATATATACATATATTTGCTAATAATGCATATATACATTTGTATACACATATATTTATAAATGTAGTCAGATATTTTCATATACATGTGGATATTTTGCCTTGAGAGCTCACTAAATTTTCCCATGTTAAGGGCCCTTATGTAGTCTTCTATATGGCTGTATTGCCATTTACTCAACCATTTCTTAATAGATGTTTAATTTTGCTATTACTAATACTCAGAAAACATCTTTATACTTAAACTTTGTTTCCATTTTAGGTTATTGCTATAGGATAGATTCCTAAATACAAATTTGCTAACTAAAGATCACAGATCATTTTAAGGTTTTTGATAATAAATCATCATTACTTAAAAGTTAATGATTATGGTCTCTTGATTTACAGATTAAGTGGATTCTCACTGCTCTCAGCAACAAAATGTCTGATAGTACCAAACTTTGTCTTTTTTTTTGGTCTGTCTTAATGTTTCTTTGTAATTCTAATGATCAATACATCTTTTTCTAATTCTTGTATTTTTGTTGTCAACCACTTTTGCATTATTGATCCCTTTAATAGCTATGGACACTTCAAGAAAGACATACCAACGTTATTTGCACATACAAAGGAGTCCATGATTTTTCTGCATCCCATTCTTCCGCTTCTGTCAGAAGGTCCATTGACTTCAAATTAACAATCCCTTTTCTACAGTGTCTAGAAGTTAAATTGACATGGGTATTAAGAGCTAAGTAGATGAAAACTTTTATATATTTAGATAAAGGTTATTTCTACTACATTATGGAATTTTAGTTCTCCATATAACTAGATTAATAAATAAATGTGATCATAAAAATCACTGATTGCTAGCATATTCTTTTTTTCATCCTTTTTTACTGAGACTGTTTTCTCTCTTTTTCACTTACCCCATAATTGCCATTCTCCATCTTTCTCCATGTTCATATTAATTTATAAGCCCACATTTAGCTTTTCTTAATATTTATTTTCATATGTACATATTTTATGCATCTTGGTTTTTTCACTTGTTAATACCTTGTAGAAATCTCTCCTAATTTTCTGGCTTAGAGTTAATCCATTCTTTTTAATGGGCTGCATAATATTCCATGTAATGCTTTAATACTATTCAGTCATTATTTTTATAGCTGGTCATTTGGTTTATTTTCAGTCTTTTTTGTTTGTTTGTTTTTGCCACTGTTGTCATTAACATCCCAGTGTTTTTATTTCTTTAGGATAAATGCTCAAGTACGATTGCTAGGTCACAGGATATACATTATTTTTATATTAATGGCTGTTGCTAGATTCCTTATCAGAATGGCTGCAAGGCTTCACATGTTTTCCAGGAATGTAAAAAGAGACCCTTTTGCTCATATCCCTGCCAGGAGTAGAATTTGTTGCTTGCTACAGGTTTTACTAGTTTAATGAATATAAAACAATATTCCTTTTGTACTAAAACAACTTTTCCCCAACTCTAAATGAATTGGAGAATTTCTAAGTGTTTTCTCATCATTTATATTTGTACTGTTTTGATTTATTTCTTCAATATGCTTTGCTCTTGTTTGCTTTATTATTTTTTTTCTTAAGGCTTTGTCTTTTCAGTTTGTAAGGACTCTTTTTGTGTAGGTGGTAACCATTACAATCTGCCTTACAAATATTTAAGATTTATCATTTAGTTCCTGTAGATTTTCTTTCATGATGACTGTTTCAGATGTTTTATTTTTTATCTGTTGTTTCTTAACATTTTTTTCTTCATTGGCAGAATTGCAAAAGTTCCCCCACTTACTAAGAATAGAAATGATGTAGCTCCATTTCTCTTCCAACAAACAGACTTGAATCTATCCTATTTCTTCTTCAAAGGGACCTGGTGGAAATTTCTACTTATATATAAGTTAAAATACCAATTCTTTTTAAACAAAATTTACTTAAAGTACTATTTAATGTTTTAAATGGTCATCTTTGTATTTAATAGAATAAGAAGTAGCTTACTGGTAATGTCTGTAAAGATACCTGTATACTAACATTTAGCAAAAATTTAGATGAAATTTTAAAATTATTGTTATAGAATTTTTGCTAAGTCCACAAATATATTTTCTAACATACATTTTGTATATTCCTATAATGTACATTTTCTGGGCTGTTTTTTTAGATTGTATATTTATTATCAGCATAATATAGCACTCATCATAAAACCAAATAATCAGTTCATTTAATGTCCTATGTTATTTTTGGCAATACTTTTCTTCCTCCTAATAACTGAAGCATGGCCAAAGCTGAAGTTTTACTTATTTTTTTGAAGTCACTTTTTAAAATTAATTTTGAATACATACTTGGTATGCTTATATATTTTCTGTCTTGTTTCTTTTGCAGAACACACTAAATATAACAAACAATAACTATTATTCTGTTGAAGTTGAAAACATCACTGCACAAGTTCAGTTTTCCAAAACAGTTATCGGAAAGGCACGCTTAAACAACATAACCAATATTGGCCCACTGGATATGAAACAAGTAAGCTTCCATCATGAAATACTTCACAGGAGTTCAATGAGTCTTGACTTTGTCTCTCATGTTAACTTGAGGGAGGGGAGGATTTCCTCAAAAACTTGACCTTGACATGTGTCCCTTCCATGTATAAGAGAAAGTCTTAGAAGCAACTTTGCAAAGGGAGATATTTCTAAACTCTTTGAAATTGTGACAGGTATCTGAAATATTTGATGCTTTGCCCCTCTTTCCAATTGGCTTACTTTCATTTTTTGCATTTCAGATTGATTATACAGTACCTACTGTCATAGCAGAGGAAATGAGTTACATGTAGTAAGTTTTGATTTTTAATAATTTTCTCTCATTAGATTATAAAGTGAGGAATAAAGTATATGGATATCTTCTGAATTACCTGCCAAAGTAGCAGTCAAGAAACCACATTTGGAATACTCCCAGCCTCTCACTGATCTTCTCTTTCTGTTCTCCTGTGCCAGCATACATCATATTTATTATGTGCATTATGTACCTATATACCTAGTTTTGTTTTCTACTTATTTTTCAGAATTAAGACAAATACACCATGTCACCTTCTAATTATTCTGAGAACTGTATTCTCATACATTTTAGTATGTATTGACTTTTTACTATTGGAAAACTAAAAGTGCTAGTACTTTATAATACTCTGTTGGTTTGAAGTTGTGAAGCTTTTCATTTGGGTCTAATTATTGACTCTCGTTAAATAAAAAAAATGGATAAATTTTTACCATCTTTTGATAATCAGGCTAACAGAATTCTGAATAACAGACTGTTCACTACAATTTCAAAAGGTGAATAAAAAGTAACAATAATTTGTAGCCTGTGTTAAACGACTCTACAACTGCTGTAGTAGGAAAGCATGTCTGTTTCTAGAATGAAAAGTCATGAAAATATTTATCATTATTTGACGCATAGAAAATGTTCAATCAATAAATGCTTATATCTTCTTTTTTTTAGATTTATTTATTTTAGAGAGCACATGCACAAGCAGGGGTGGACATGGAGGGGTAGAGGGAGGGAGACAAGAGACTCCCCGCTGAGCAGGTATCCTGACTCTGGGCTTGATCCCAGGACCCTGAGATAATGACCTTAGCTGAAATCAAGTCAGATGCTTACCATGTGAGCCACTTAGGTGCCCCACTTAAATCTTCTTTATAGTATCTCTGTTAGCTCTAATATGGGAGGAATCATAATTAAATGATTTTAAATTTGTAATATTATAGCCTGCATTTATTCACATTGTTTTTTCTTTTTAACAGTGATTTCTGTACATTGATATCCATCAAAGTGCATAACATAGTACTCATGATGCAGTAAGTATCAGTTTTTCTTGAGATTTTCTTTATTAAACTTTAGATTTATAACATTGGCTTATAGCATATACAGCAGCTTTACAAATATCAGTTCATTTGGGTTTTAAACCCTGCAAAAGTGTGATGAGATGAGTAAATATTATTTCACTTGACAAATGAGAAAGTGGGGAGCTCAGAGGTGAAGGATGACATGGCCACTAAGTAGTGAATCTGGACCTTGCAAGAATGCTGGAAAGTGGAAGTGGGTGGATTAGAGAGGAGAACAGAGAGCAGCATCCAATTTTCTGCTGCCTGTGGTAAAAAAATCCTTAAAAGTAATGAGAAGTACTATTACTGGTTTGAAAGTTTGGTTTGTTACTCAAAGTCATTAAAACATTGTAGGTTATAGGCTTGGTATTTGGGCCATTAAGTGACATCTGAATAGATTTTTCCTGTGATGAGAGAACTATGATTTTTTTTTAAGATTTTATTTTTTAATTTATTTTAGATTGAGAGAGTGAGTGAGCAGGAGGGAGAGAGAATCTGAAGCAGACTCTGTGCTGAGCACAGAGCTGGGTGGAGGGCTTGATCCCACAACCATGGGATCATAACCTGAGTCAAGACCAAGAGTCAGACGCTCAACCGACTGAGCTATGCAGCTGCCTGTATATAATTATTTTTAAAAGTGAAATGAACTTACATATTTTTGTCTAATGATAAGTGTCCTGGAAACATTATATTTGTTTTGTATAATTATTTGAGTAGGGCTTGCTAAAACAGCATTTATGTTATCTGTTGGGTAAGTAGTCCCCAAGAGGCTCATGTCCACAATATTAAGTTACCATTAATCAGTCTCTCTCAGGAGAAAATTTTGGTTGTATAAAAATATTCTCACTTTGGAAGACTTTTTTAATATAACTGTTGAATGTTTCTCCCCATTTGAGTTTTATTGTTGTTTTCTTTTTTAGAGTTACTGTGACAACAACATACTTTGGACACTCTGAACAGATATCGCAAGAGAGGTACCAGTATGTTGATTGTGGAAGGAACACAACTTACCAGTTGGGGCAGTCTGAGTATCTAAATGTACTTCAGCCACAACAGTAAAAACTGAAAGAGCTGCCACTGGAGAAGAAGAAATCCCTATTAATATTTTCCTGAACTCTGAAGGATGAGGTACTTACTTCCTAATAGGAGATCTTAAATTGAACAAACCTAAAGTTTACATTTCCATTGTAGGGGTACAGTTGAAAGTATGCGGACTTGTACATTACTGCAGCACTCTACTCTGTGTTCATGATATCTGTACCAGGATCTTTTACTTGAATCTAAATTTGCTGGTTGATTTCTTCTCCTCCTCTCCCCAAAGGATGACATTGAGACTTCCCATGTGGGACAGTAAATAATTATTTACAATTCACAACTTCAGTCACCACTGGAAACATAATTTTGATGATGAACAGAATTTGAGAAACTTTATTTCTGAATGTTTTTATAGAATATTACTGAGAGCCTGTTATTCATGAAAGACTTTAAAAAAATAACCTTTTTTTGGTTTGTTTTATAAATTTCCATTGCTACATAGTAGTATTTCAAGATATTTTAGCTTTTAGCTAGAACATTTGTAGTTATTCATTTGTTGAAATTCTACTCATTTGCACGTTTCTGTCAGTCTTACTTCAAGCTAGTGCTTGCATAACACTAGAAACCAACATAATCTTCACAAAATTCTGTACCTAAAATTTTTTAAAGCCCCATTTCACATATCTTTCCATATAAGTAAGTTTTGTGAAATTTTTGTGTAGTCCTCAAACATAGTTAATGTATAATACTGTAAATAAACTGTGCATGGCTTTTATACAGCTTTAATAAATGTCAAAGTACAGATTCAAAGTGGAGTAAGTTGCTCATAAAAATAAAGAAAACAGGAGAATGAAATTCA